>NC_091459.1:129905438-130205438 GCF_027789765.1 Dendropsophus ebraccatus | reverse complement strand
TCTTACCCTGGACATTGAGGATTGGAGGCCTGCATTTCTACTGGTGAGAGAAACCTTCACAGACTATTTCATATCCCCCCAAAGGGGCTTTGCCTTAACAGTCTGAACAGCCTTGCTGGGGGCCTCTCTGCTCTGCTCCCTCCCTCAGGCCTCCTCTGCAGCCACTTTTCACCCAGGGTTCCATGCCACTTCAGCTTGTCCCTTCTTTCAAGCCCACAAATTATTTTGGCACATGGGTAAGAACATTTGCACCAATTGGACTGTTTCCCATAAAGGTGTTTATTTGCAGCAGCAACTTTTTTTTTAAAGAATTGTTATTTAGTCAAGAGAAATGAGTTTGTGTATTCTGTACTCCTAACTTGGAAAACAATGAAATGGTAATCACCATTCTTAAACAGCAACGATCTTAAAGATTAATACTTGTTTACGGAAAAACTATTGCTCTGTGTAATAGAGACAATGTATGACAGTGTTGTAACACTCTTCTCCTCAGCCCCATGTGATGCCACAAAGAACAAGAACTAAATTTGAGTTCCACAGGCCATGACTGCCCTAATGTCACAGCGGAGGGGAAGTGACTGAATCTCCCACCCTTTCTGCCCACATAGAAATTGACAGCCTGAGCACAAAAAGAACTGCTCTTTGGCACTCCCTGTGGAAGCGCGTAGAGAAACGACGGAGTGTGGGACACCTGAGGTACTGAGACTAATGGTGCGTTTACACAGAGATTGATGTCAAAAGGACAGATCCCAGTCTTTCCTTTATGACCTGTTCTCCAAAGTTCACAGTTTTCCCAGTATGCTGTATATCAGTGTAGTGGAGGTCAACACAATTAGTGGAGGGCAATTAGTGGAGGGCAACACAATTATCCAACAGATTGCGCAATAGGGGTTACAGTGTCCATACCATCAACAGAGCACGCAATATTGCCGAAAGTCATGACAGAACATACCATCTCACAGATAGACGCAAAGAAAGAAAACATATACCTGATCACAAACATCCACTGACCTTTTCTACACCCTTCAGTCCACAGTTTAAGGATATCCAAACCATCATTACAAAATACATACCCATCTTGTTTCAAGATAAACTGTGTGAACAAGTACTTACAGGAGGAATTAAATGCGTAGCCAAGAAAGGTCAAACGTTAGGAAATATGCTGTCTCCGTCAACACTTAAACTAGACCGCATCCCTGACAACAGGGGAAACTGGCTTAAAATGACCGGCTTCTTTAAATGCGCTGCCCCTAGATGCCCGATGTGCACTTTTACTGCCAAACAAGCCTTTTTTGTGTCTCACACCATGGGGACCTCTTTTAAGATCAAGAGTTTCATTAACTGCGCCAGTACATATGTGGTGTACTTGGCGGAATGTTCCTCCTGTCATGTACAATATGTAGGGTCCACCGTGAGGAAACTTAAGGTTCGGTTTGCTGAACACATGCGGGACATTCGCTCCACAACTAGTTTCCCTGGGAACAAATCTATGTCAGGTCTATCCAGACATTTCCACCAATGTCACGAGGGCAACACTAGTACCCTTAAAATTATAGCCATAGAAAAAGTAAATAAACCCTCAAGGGGAGGGGATTGGGTCAAGCTTCTCAGAAAGAGGGAAGCATACTGGATACTCAATCTGGCCACACGTTTCCCACAGGGCATGAATCTTAAGACAGATTTATTTTACATTTTTTGAGTTTCATTAATGTATCTATCTGTATCCAGTTTATTCTGCTATTCCTTGCTTACTTTTGCTTCATTTGCTTGGTCACTATTTACACGTATTGTTACTATACAGTTATTACCTATTTGTTATTCATTATATACGTATTTGCCATGCAATATATATAGCTCCTCGGCCATGTTTCGAGGGGGGCGTTCCTTTCTCTCACCTACCCCGCAGGGGGAGGGGTCAGTGGGAATAGGCACATCCTACAAACCATATAAAGGTTCACTATGCTATATACTCATTGCCATGATTAAGGAGGGTTGCCTCCGCAACGCGTCGGCGCGGTTTTAATCAGTTTTTATTTTTGTATGTACCAATAAGTTTTTCTTACCACTACAAGGAGCTGTGGAATTTTCCTATGTTGGTAGTGGAGGTCACCCAGCTTTCGCAGCATCCTGTATGTCAGTGTCGCGGAGGTGCCCCAGCTTTCCCAGTATCCTGTATATCAGTGTAATGGAGATAACCCAGCTTTCCCATTATCCTGTATATCAGTGTAATGGAGATAACCCAGCTTTCCCAGCATCTTGTATGTCAGTGTAATGTAGGTCACTCACCTTTCCCAGTATCCTGAATGTCAGTGTACAATGGAGGTCACACAGCTTTCCCAGCATCCTGAATGTCGGTGTATAATGGATGTCACCCAGCATCCTGAATGTCGGTGTATAATGGACGTCACCCAGCTCTCCCAGCATCCTTTATGTCTGTAATGGAGGTCCCACAGCTTTTCCAGCATCCTGAATGTCAGTGAATAATGGAGGTCACACAGCTTTCCCAGCATCCAGTATGTCAGTGTAATGGAGGTCACACAGTTTTCCCAGCATCCTGAATGTCGGTGTATAATGGAGGTCACCCAGCATCCTGAATGTCGGTGTATAATGGAGGTCCACCCAGAATCCTCTGTCTGTAATGGAGGTCACCCAGCTTTTCCAGCATCCTGAATGTCAGTGTATAATTGGTCACACAGCTTTCCCAGCATCCTGCATGTCAGTATTATGGAGGTCACACAGCTTTCCCAGCATCCTGTATGTCAGTGTATTGGAGGTCACCCTGCTTTCCCAGCATCCTGTATGAGAGTGTTAAGGAGGTCAACCAGCTTTCCCAGTATCCTGTATGTCAGTGTATTGGAGGTCACCCTGCTTTCCCAGCATCCTGTATGAGAGTGTTAAGGAGGTCACCCAGCTTTCCCAGCATCTTGTATGTCAGTGTGTAATGGAAGTCACCCAGCTCTCCCAGTATCCTGTATGTCAGTGTAATGGAGGTCACACAGCTCTCTCAGCATCCTGTATGTCAGTGTAGTGGAGGTCAGACAGCTTTCCCAGCATCCTGTATGAGAGTGTTAAGGAGGTCACCCAGCTTTCCCAGCATCCTGTATGTCAGTGTATTGGAGGTCACCCTGCTTTCCCAGCATCCTGTATGAGAGTGTTAAGGAGGTCACCCAGCTTTCCCAGCATCTTGTATGTCAGTGTGTAATGGAAGTCACCCAGCTCTCCCAGTATTCTGTATGTCAGTGTAATGGAGGTCACACAGCTCTCTCAGCATCCTGTATGTCAGTGTAGTGGAGGTCAGACAGCTTTCCCAGAATCCTGTATGTCAGTGTAATGGAGGTTACACAGCTTTCCCAACATCCTGTATGTCAGTGTAATGGAGGTCACACAGCTTTCCCAGCACCCTGTATGGGACCTTATAGGTGGGAAAAGGGAAGGAAGTTGCTGGGAAAGTGTAGGGTATGAGATGTTTCTCTGGCAGGTTCTGAAGAGATGAATTGTAGCTGCAAGAAACAGTCATTGAGGCCAGGGCCGGATGGAGAGGAAAAGGAAAGTGACTCCTCAAATCAAAGAAGACGTCATCTGTGAGTCCCTGTATAATGATTTTTTATTCAGTTGAACATTATCTGTTAGGGGTGCAACACTGCGAATCTTGATTAAAGCCCCCCTTTCTTCCCCAGGGCTGAACTGAGAGAGGTCGATGGTGGGGGTGAGCGTATCAAGACTTGCCAAAATGACCTAAAAACGGCCCTGCTTCACACAATGTGATGGGGACAGCTAATTGAGTTAGTTGCTCACCCAGAGTCCCCGCCACTGGACAACACTCCTATTTTGATCACTGAAACTTACTAGTTACTGTAACATCTAGGCCATTTTGTGCCACAACACACTGAGGTCTTCTGACGGTCTTGCGGTCTGCCTGGTAAACTAGGCTTGTTCTGCCTCCCATATAGACCACTGACAGAAGACTATAGTACTACAGAATTGCACTGTACTGTCAAAATGCATTTGAACATCCCTGGAGTTCCCCTGCCTAAACAGCCAAGCAAATACAAAAAGTTATGATTCTTTGATATGAATACTTAATTATTTTACTTTCTTCCCAAACCTGGACGATATTTCCAGGAAGTAACAGCCTTGGTCCACTGAAAGTGACAATGAAACTCAGCTGCTGGAGCCGGGACCCACTCTGCAAAGGACAACAACAAAAGCCGCCCCTGATGAGGAAGAACACCTGGTGGGACAATCAGGGTAGCTGCCAACACCTTCTTACCAAGGCCGCTTTCCCTCCCCTCACCTTATCCCCCTGACTGTAGGTCCCTCCGGCAATTAGATATTGTAGGAGGAATGATGCCCATGCCAACATACCCCAAATGTTGCCCAATTTTCTTGCATCCCACTGCCACCGAATCTTTGGAAGATGTTGGGCCTTATAATGGGTGTGAAGCAGACTGAGTGGCAAAAAAAAGTTTTAGATAAAATATGGAAACAGTAGAACACTTTTAGATGCCACAACAAGATATGCCCTTCCACCCTTTTTTGTGTGTGTGTACACACAAATGTGTGCTATACAGGGGTTGCAGCTTTTGCTGTTCAACATGAAACAAGCAGTGTTGCAGAAGCTCTTCAAATATTTCAAAAATGGAATAAAAATTGGTCTCCTGGTTGCTTTATGGCGGACTTCTGCTTAGAAGAAATTAATGCTATAGAGTATTTGAAGGTAAATAAGTTTTAGTTATGACAATCATACAAATTATCATATGGCAACCCTCATAAGCACCTGCTGGACCCCAGATGTGGGGTGGATGTGTGTTGTTTCGTGTTTGTTTTTAAAATGTCTTTTGATCTATGTCGAATGAATACAAAGCTTCTGCTATTTGAATAAAAAAAATAGTAGTTATGTGTTTTTAATTTTTGGTAAAGGTGTTTTATCCATTAAAAGATACTGATAATATAATGAGGTGGGGGGCCAAGGAGCAGAGAAGCTCTGCTATGGATCAGAGCACAATAATACAGATGTTTGAACAGTGGCAGAAAGATAATCCAGAACACAGCTTCTATTGCCGCTCAAATAACGGCACAGGTAAAAAAAAACTTCAGTAGAAAAGATTTTGCTTGTTACCAAACTGACTGACAAAAAAAAGTTGCTGGTAACTTATCGAACAAAATATGCTCTTCCACTTTTTATTTTATGTATATGCACAAATGTGTGCTATGCAGTGGTTGGGGCTGGTTTATAAAGAGGCCAGCAGTAGTGTTACAGAGGCTCTTCAAATATTTCAGAAATGGAAAAAAAATTGGTCTCCTCGTTGCTTTATGGTGGACTTTTGCATCGAAGAAATTATTGCTATAGAATTTTTGAAGGTAAATAAATTTTATTTACGGCCTAATCATTGAAATTAGTTATGTATTTGTGAAATTAATAAATAAGTTATTTTTTCAATTAGTGGTCTGGAACTTTTTATTTTTAATTAAAAAATATTTTAACTCCTGTAGCCGGACTGATAGCCAGATGTGACCCTGTGATTTAATAACAAAAGCATGTCAGAATAATGATCTTCTTAAAGAAAAGTGTCTGTCAGTCCTGCCCCTCATATGAATGAGCATCAATGGGAATGTCCAATTCAGATACTATCAATTTTTCAGTTAAGTTCTTTCTTTCCTGAGTTAAAGGGGTTCTGCCACAAAGAGGTAAAAAAAAAATGCTTGGAGTAATACCTAACACTTCCTATGTGAAAACAGCTGCTCCCCAGTGTTATTCTCACCCTTTTTAGGCAATTTCTTAGTCTCTGCTGTCTGATCACCTCACTGTATGTGGGTGGGGCCCAGTGTGAACCATGTGACCAGAAGGCTTCTGTATTTCCCAGTACTGCTTTGCATTTTGGGCCTTGTTACCATAGATATCAGGTAACAGTTATACTGTTTTCTTCCACTGACCTAACCTGCATAAAAAATAGTCCCTTAGGCTGGGTTTAAACTACGTTTTTGCAATCCGTGTTTTCAAAAACATTGACTTCCATTATTTAAAAAAAACAGAATCAAACTGATCTGTAAACAAAAACGTAGTCAACCTCATTTTTGTGTTGTTAAAAGAAAAGGATCCACTTTGATATTTTTTTTTTAATGGAAGTCAATGAAAAAAAAAAAACAATAAAAATGCACACAAGTGCATCGGTTTTTCAAGCACTTTTCATGCTTTTTTTTTCTTCAAAATTTGATTTGTTTTAACGTTACCAAACAGCTCCTTCCAGTTCAGCTTGCTGGACAGGAGATGAATCATATCTTTAAGGTTTTAAACAGACTCGGGCCATTGCAGAGATTGTTATTCAGCTTTCCCAGGTTCCTAACTCAGCCCGCTCTCCAGCTCCCCAACCTCTACTTATACCAGGGTGACCTTCATAATACTGAGAATAAAATGCTGGAAAAGCTGGGTGACCCCCATCATACTGGAGTACAAGATAATGAGAAAGCTGGGTGACCTCTATCATTCTTGGTATAAGATGCTGGAAACTGGGCAACCTCCATCATACTGACTACTACAAAGATGCTAGGAAAGCTGGGTGACCTGCATTATACTGACTACTATACAAGATGCTGGGAAAGCTGAGTCAGTGCCATTATACTAACTCATATACAAGATGCTGGGAAAGCTGGGTAACATCCATTATACTACTATACAAGATGCTAGGAAAGCTGAGTGACCTCCATTATAGTGACTACTATAAAGAATGCTGGGAAAGCTGAGTGACCTCCATTATAGTGACTACTATACAGAATGCTGGGAAAGCTGGGTGACCTCCATTATACAAGATGCTTGGAAAGCTGGGTGACCCTCAATATACTTACTACTATACCAGATACTTGGAAAGCTGGGTGACCTCCATTATACCGACTACTACACAAGATGCTAGGAAAGCTGGGTGACCTCCATTATACTGACTACTACACAAGATGCTAGGAAAGCTGAGTGACCTCCATTATAGTGACTACTATAAAGAATGCTGGGAAAGCTGAGTGACCTCCATTATAGTGACTACTATACAGAATGCTGGGAAAGCTGGGTGACCTCCATTATACAAGATGCTTGGAAAGCTGGGTGACCCTCAATATACTTACTACTATACCAGATACTTGGAAAGCTGGGTGACCTCCATTATACCGACTACTACACAAGATGCTAGGAAAGCTGGGTGACCTCCATTATACTGACTACTACACAAAATGCTAGGAAAGCTGAGTGACCTCCATTATATGGACTACTATACAAGATGCTAGGGAAGCTGAGTGACCTCCATTATACTGACTACTATACAAGATGCTACGGAAGCTGAGTGACCTCCATTATACTGACTACTATACAGAATGCTGCGGAAGCTGGGTAACCTCCATTATACTGACTACTATACAAGATGCTAGGGAAGCTGAGTGACCTCCATCATACTGACTACTATACAAGATGCTAGGAAAGCTGGGTGACCTCCATTATACTGACTGCTATACAAGATGCTAGGAAAGCTGGGTGACCTCCATTATACTGACTACTATACAAGATGCTAGGGAAGATGAGTGACCTCCATTAGGGCCTGGTCACACTGAGCATAAGTGGCGGAGTCCCGAGCGGAACTCCTGCAGTGTGTCAATGCAATGCCTTGCGCGCCGCCACTCTGCTCATTTAACTGACACAGAGAGGCAGGTGGGAATCCAAGTGGATTCTGCTCGGAATTACACCACTTTTGCTCAGTGTAAACAGGGTCTTATACTTAGTACAAGATACTGGGTGACCTCCATCATACTGGTATAAGGGACAGCTGGGGAACCACCATTATACTGAGCAGTACTAGTGCTCATCTGGGGGAAGGAAAGGCGTACTAAATGGGCACTAGACCCTGTTTGGCAGGTAAGAATTGCATTATACAGGAACCCACCTGCATGATAAGTTCTCTCTCTCTCTCTCTCCCCCCCCCCCCCCAAAACACACACACACATATAACTATTGCTCAAGAACTAGTGCAGCCCTGACACCTGCGACCCCACTCCCGGGTCACCCACGACGCCGCCCCTAGGTCACCCGCGACTCCAAACCTCCCCCCCCCCTTTCCCATGATTGTGACAGCACTAGCTCCCTTCCACGTCACCCAGGACTCCCACCCCCTATAATCCCCCGCCCCCCATAGTTTTCACTTACCCATTGCCTGGTCCAGCTTAGGGCCCCCTGTAGTGGCCAGACTATATAAGCTAACTTACAAGCCCCACACAGATCCTCATGGGGAGCAGACTCCCAGCTCATTAGGTAGATCCAGCCCAAGGCGGAGGAATATCTAAACAGCACAGACAGTGAGAAGTACGCATGCTCGACCAGAAAATCTCTTACATGGACGGACAGAGGCTGCTTTACTGGAACAGCAGGGGGTGCCAGCCATCCCTGCTGTCAAAGGTACAAAATTTTAATGTTTTCTCTTCTATGTTCTTCATGCATTTCTGCTCATTCTTTCACATCTATAGCCTTTCACATATGCCACGTTATATTCATTTACACCATATGCTTTATACACATTCATATCACCTCATATCTTACTCCTCTCTTTTTTGCTTTCATTCTTTTCCTCTTCCCCCCTTTTTTTCTTCCTCTTTTGTACATTTACGTGGTATCAATTTGTGTATAACATATATTCTCTGCTATTTTTCAATTAACTACTACATTAGCATCTATTTTTATCTTAATTATACAGCACTTTTATTTGTATATAGCCATTGAATGCAGTGGGAACGTCTCCATACATGCTTGCCGCATTTTTTATTTATTTTTTTTTCCTTGGTTCAGGTCAAAAGAGAATAGTAAAGTTTTTAAGTGTAATTTTTTTTTTTCTCTTGCAGATTTCTTTCTAATGGGGAGGGTTTTGCATCGTTTCACCTCCAATTCAAAGTTAGAAGATCTCCATCTCTGGCATTGTCAACATGCCACGTGATTTGGGAAAACCTGCACCCTATTTCAAAGACAGTCCAACTCAGGAGACATGGCTGCAGGTAGCAGCAGGCTTTTAGTCTGTAGTATTTTTCAGTGGTCCCGATGGCGGTTGCTGATGCCTCATACTCCCTAGTGCTAATGACATATGAATTAGGGAAGCAAGTACTTATAAATCAATTGACTTCCTCCTCCACACCCTCTCACAGGGACCACGCATCCAGTTCCCTTCGTCTTGGTATCGGATGAGGCTTCCCACAGAGGAAACTGAATACCCGAGTCTTCAAATTGAGGCTGAGCTGGGCACAACGTTTCGTGGAGTGCACCTTCGGGATCAAGGCTAGTAAGAGTCTTCACTGGTGCAATGCAGTTGGATGAGGCTACAGTAGACATAAAAGCATTATGTGTGCTTCACAACTTTGCACATGAAAGTCCGGACATAGAAGTGGAGCCACATGTAGCTTTGCATGACTCCCCTGGTAAATAGGGCTTAGGACGTCCATCCAACCATGCTGTACTGGTGAGAGATTGTAGTTTTTTTTTGTTTTTTTTTTGGGGGGGGGGGTCAGATTTTTTTATGCACTTAAGACATATGTAGTATGTCCTATTGACACTATGTGCTAAGGCATATTTAGTTTTAATAAGTGGTTTTTAATACCATTGAAGGAGTTGTGCCTGTCAAACCCTGGACATTGAGTAGAGGAGGCCTGCATCTCTACTGGTGAGAGAAACCTTCAGACTCTCATGTCCCCCGAAGGGGCTTTGCCTTAGTCTGAACAGCCTTGCTGGGGTCTCTCTGCTCCGCTGTCTTGCCCACTGCTGTGGCCAGCTCCCTCCCTCAAACCACATCTGCAGCCACCTCTCACCCAGGGTTCCCTGCCCTGTAGGCCACTTCAGCTTTTCCCTTCTTTCAAGCCCACAAATTATTCTGGCACACAGAGAGGAACATTTGCATCATTCTGAAACAGCAACGATCTTAAAGGAAATGTGTTGCAAATTTTAAAAAAAATTGAAAGTATTAAAACTGAGCTTGTTTGTTTTTTTTTAATATCTGCATTTTTCATTTTTTTACATGTCAAGAAAATGAAAAAATAATGATCCCAGGAAGAAAAAGCCCTCGAACCCTGAAAGCGACAATGAAACTCAGCTGCTAGAGCCAGGCCCCACTCCGCAAAAGACAACAAAAGAAGCCGCCCCTGATGAGGCGTATGAGGAAGAACATCCGGTGGGAGCATCAGGGTGGCTGCCAACACCACCTAAACAAAGCTGCTCTCCCTCCCCTCACCTTGCCCCCCTGACTGTAGGTCCCTCCGGCAATTAAATACTGTAGGAGGGATGACACCCATGCCAACATCCCCCATGGCTTACTTAACTTTTTTGCATCCCACTACCATCGGATCTTTGAAAGATGTTGAGCCTTATAATGGGTGTGGAGCCGACTGACTGGTAAAAAAAAAGTTGAAGATAAAATATGGATAACTGTGTAACACTTTAAGATGCCACATACAGAACAACAAGATATGCCCTTACACTGTTCTTTTCCATGTACACACAAATGTTTGTTATGCAGTGGTTGCTGCTTTTGCTGTTCAACAATAAACAAGCAGTAGTGTTACAGAAGCTCTTGAAATATTTCAAAAATAAAATAAAAATTAGTTTCCTGGTTTATGGTGAACTTCTGCATAGAAGAGATGAATGCTATAGGGCATTTAAGGTACATAAGTTTTAGTTATGATTAATCATACAAATTATTGTATGGCAAACCTACTGGACCCCAAATGTGGGGTGGACATCATCCGAGCTCGCCTGCACTCAAAAGGTCTCAAAGTTCTCTTGTGACTTTGGCTCAAGAGCTGACCGTGCTGCTTGGGCATTACTTTTCAACCCTTTCTGAACTCCCCCAATCGCTATAATTTGGGTGTCCTTTCAATGGTAAATATTAATACAGAGTAGCCTTTTAATTTTTTTTTCCCCCTATTTTTAAAGGATATTTTGATCAATGTCAAATTAATGAATACAAATCTTTCATTGCAACAAAAATGTGTGAAGTGTTTATAATTTTTGTTAAAGGTGTTTTGCCATATAAATGTACAAGGTACACTGTGCAGCTAACTCATCTTGTCCTCAGCTGCCTGGTCATGAAGGTAGTAACATAAGAATCATCCTGTTGATGGCCAGGTAAATTGTATAGTAAGCTCAATGAAAATGTAAATTAAAAACAATCACACTTATAATTTTTAAACAATTGTGATACATTTTTATAATTATTAATATATAAACAATGCTAGTCATTTATATATTTTTGTTGATAATTTGAGGGGAAAAGTAGACATAAGAGTAATCACAAAGATTACTGAATTGTTAAACAAGAAAACCTGAAAATAAAGGGTTGATAAATCATTATGTACATCATGAACTTTTTTGGCCAAGATCTTGCAACTCAAGATTTTATCCAATGTTAAAAGATACTGATAATATAATGAGGCGGGGTACCAAGGAGCAAAAAGTTCTGCTATGGATCAGCGCACAATAATACAGCTGTTTCAACAATGGAAGAAAGGTAATCCAGAACACAGCTTCTGTTGTCGCCCACATAGTGTCACAGGTAAAAGAACGGCAGTGGATAAGTTTTTGCTTTGCTACTAGACTGACTGGCAAAATATAAACAACAAGATATGCCCTTCCACTCTTATTTTATGTGTGCGCACAAATGTCTGCTATACAGTGGTTGGTGCTTTCGCTGTTCAAAATGAAACCAGCAGTAGTTTGCTTTATGGTGGACTTTTGCATGGAAGAAACTAATGCTATAAAAGTATTTGAAGGTAAATAGGTTATTTATGGCATAATCATAAATTAAATATCATCAAAATTAAATTAGTAATGTATTTGTGAAATAAATAAATTTGTTATTTTTTCAGAGTGGCCTAGAACTTTTTATTTTTAATTTAAAAATATTTTAAATCCTATAGCCGGACCAATAGCCAGATTTGATCTTGTGATTCAAGTCAGGTCAAAATAACACATAGGTCAGTCCTGCGCCTCATAGTGAAAGAGCATCAAAAAGATGAAAATGTCCAATTCAGGTACAACCAATTTTTGAGTAAAAAGTGAGAAACCAACAATTGTTGAAAAGATCTCAAAAACCTTGTACACAATTGCCATACTGGTGAACTTGAAATCTATCACAGTTTTGGCCTAAAATATTGGACAAAGTGCAATTACTTTGGAATAAACATTATGGATGCCAGAAGTCACCATACTCATCCACAATCATATGTGTCTAGATCATGGGCCACTGTTAAAGTTTCCAAAACAAATAATTCCGCAGTTGGTACTGCCAGAACAAAATTAGTGAATCTTAAAGAAAGTAGACGTTGGGTAGTTACATGTGTACGAACAATTAAACTAAATTTATGATTAAAGCTGCACAAAGATGATTTATATACTCCGCCATGTTGATGAATGGGTGGAGGAGCAGCACGGTAGCTCATTGGTTAGCAATGTTGGCTTACAGTGCTGGGGTCCTGGTTTCATAAATATCTAAGGACAACTACAAAGTTTTTCATGTTCTCCACGTGTTTAAGCCCTAACAGGGAGAGGGATTGTTTGGAGTGATGTAAAGTGCTGTTGAATAAAATAGCGCTATATACATATGGATGAACGGGTGGATGGGATGGTGTAGATGTATTGTTGGACAGGTGGATGTGTGGGTGGGATGGATGTTTTCCATAATAGCGGCATTTTTTGATTTCCAATGTGACAGCATTTTTAAATAAGTTGAATTTTTTTCCCCAAATTTTGTTTTAGGGCATTTTTCGGGGACGGCTCTTTTAGATGCACCCCATCAATGTTTTCCAAAACCAATGTGGCCACACCGGTCAGCTATATGAGGAATTGAGGCAGTAAGTTTATATCTAAAAGGGGTTTAATTTATTGAATGGTTTTATAAATATTTATTATTTCTGACAAAAGGTATCCGGACAAACTTTATAAGTTTACAAGAATGCCAATGGAGGCCTTTGATAAACTGGTAGAAATCTAGGGTCCACATCTTCACCAGCAAGATACAAGATTGCAGTGAGCCATCACTTCTAAAGAAAAACTGTTAATCGCGTTGCAGAGAGTAAATGGTTTTTAAATGATTTATGTCATTGATCTAAGTCTCATGTGACAACTGCCAATTCATTTAACACTATCAGCAAGTTTTGTTTCCTTAACCCCCTCCTGCCTATGCACTGTAAATTTACGTCACTGCAGCCTATGCCTGGTGCTGCAGCAACGTGAATTTACTGCAAAGGATTAAACATTTTGCGAGTACCCTCTTTCAGAATCAATGTATAGTCCTATATACTGTATATGGGGGGGGGGGGGGGGATTGTTTTTTAAGAAGACGACCTTGCTAGGCAAGACTCAGACTTGTTTAAAAATGATGTGGCTTGTTTGATCGGCAAAGAACAGTGACGTTACCAGACACAAGGTATTGAGTTTACAACCATGAATTGTCTGAACAGTTAGTTGATTTTTAGGTCGTCCAATGAACTCAAGTGACATCATCTGAGGCAGTGGAAAAGTATGTTTTTGAAATATGCATTGACAGTACTTTCAAATGGAATTGATATTGCGATACTGGCAACAGACAGGTCAGTATTCATAAACATAAATAAAGACATAATTTATCATTATGCTGATGAGGCATTACGCAAAATGAATTCACAAGCCACCAAAAAAAATAGAAAGATATCAACTCCTTGAAAAATTCCTTAGAAAATTGTTAATTACTTCTGGTGGTCTGTTAAGACTTGTGAGAGAAATAAAGATCATCTATGAGAACGATGGCAGTCTCTAACACATTATATTGCTAACAAGCTTTCCTCATAATATGGTGACTGTTACTTCAAATGCCAATACAAAACAATACAAATACAGAAGAAATGAGAACTCTTTGGTTGAAACCTAGGACTCCAAGAACTCCAGGAGATAATGCATGAAGCACAGATTACAAAAGGCATCAAACATCTTGTCAGAACTGACAGCAACAATTAAAAGTCATTTTGAAGTATAGAGCAAAAACGAATTCATTTTGGGATCGATACTATGGAAGCAAGAACTAAACTGGCAATTCTGGCACATAATCCCAATGTTTGCCGTAAACAAACAAAAAAAAAACTCTGATCGACACCAAAACACAGCAAAATGGCATTTCCAAATTCACAAAAGAAATGGATTATCTAACATGTTTATGAATCTTTGTCTTATAAGCACTTGAAAGACATGTTTATCAATGTTAATGTAAAGGGGGAAATGCATATGAGAAATACAGTGACCTCCATGCAAATGATGAGACATTAAACAGAGACAGCGTTAGTGTGAATGTGCGGGCATCAAATCTCTCAGGCGTTATACAGAGTGTCCATACAGACAAGTGCATTTTACAGGCTGAAGCAGTACCAGCTCATATAATACAGAGTGGGATGAGCTGGATGCGCCTGCAGAAACAAATCGGTAAGTTGAACTTTCCTGTTTCTACTTATGAATAAAAGTTGTTTATCTGAGCTCAAGATTTGATGCTGTGTACAATGTATCTGCAAGATAGTACACAGCAGTCTATCAACAAGAAGAAAATAAGCAATTCCATTTATTTCAATGCGATCATTTTGTGTGTGGGATTGTTAAAAAGAAAAGGATGTACAAAATCCCTGGTGAAGAGTGCATGACCAATAAAGAAATATGAAAATGACATGGAGAAAAGTGAAGTTTCACCTCGAAGGCAGCCCAGCTGCGGTTTCTACATAGCGGACGACAGATGCAAAAGTACAATGTTTTAATAATATTCAATAATTATACTGACAATCGCTATCAAGCTAAAAATTGAGGACAGCCATGCTCGCCAGAGCTTACAATTCTTGAGGAAGGGTTGGAGAAAAAAAGCAAGACATCTGCAGTTTGATGCCTGCCATATATTGAATGTACTGGCAAGTATGTATAAGGATAATAAAAGAGAAAAAGGGAATAATGATCAGGACGAAGGCAATCCCATTCCCTCCTCAGCAGGAGATCAAGGAGAGTCACAGGATACATACGCTGGACATTAGCAAACTGCTACTCCAACAAGAAGCAATAAATCACGACATCTGGTGGGTCAGGCCGCACAAGCTTATATCGTAATTCTGGTCCTACACCAGGCCTGAGATGTGTTCATGTGTATGCTATAGCGAGAGAGGCCATAAGCATGATCCAGCGGGATTAAGAGGATCACTGGGATCAATTTGCCTACTCCATGGCAGAACGCATTCGTCGACTACATGAAACTCATTAGTGCAAACCCATGTGGGTACCTGCAGGAGACCACATATGGTCCATCAAACTAACCTTTAAGCTCAGCAATTAATAACCACCACACCGCCTATCTTGCCAGGCCACAAAACTGGATCCCCACAGACCCTATGGAACTTAAAAATAAATTTGGGGGTTTACTGCCGAGCATGAAGCATATTAAAAACTGTGCATCTGGACTATTAGTCCTCTGATATCCCCTATAATACCCCTCTATACCAGCTGTACCCAATTTGAGGCTATTCTAAAATGAACCCACTTATGACAGGATATTTAGGATCTGACCTGTCATCATCCACTACAATAGAAAATCTGGTGCATCTCGTGGACGGAAGTGCTGATGAGAAGCAGCACCTAGACTGAGCTCCGGGACCGGCCGTGAGAAGCGGGGATCTTCAGCCGAGATGACAGGACAGCAGAGTAGGAAGACAAAGGAGAAGAAAGAAGATTCTTCAGGGAACGGATCGAGACCGCCGCCGAATGAAGCCGTGCTGCAGAAGAGGAGAGAAGAGAAGAAGCAGCCCAGCAGCGCCGCTCATCCTGAGACCGTGGCCATCTTGGAGGAGGCAGAGCGGCGCCCGACACCCGGAAGTGGCCCGCTACAGCGTTCCGATGATCAGAAGAGCGGCGGAACTGTGAGTGTCGGGTCCTTTAGACCCCGATCTCCCCCAGCAGCCCCTCAGCTTCCCCAGAAACCTAAAGGGGACCCCAAAAAAGAAAGCATTAATGTCAATAGGGCGGCCATATTGGATGGGGCA
This sequence comes from Dendropsophus ebraccatus, assembly GCF_027789765.1. Classification (NCBI taxonomy): domain Eukaryota; kingdom Metazoa; phylum Chordata; class Amphibia; order Anura; family Hylidae; genus Dendropsophus; species Dendropsophus ebraccatus. Next base: position 130,189,388 of record NC_091459.1, on the reverse strand, counting down.
GAGGAGTCCCAGAGCGCCGCAGATAGCCCGACACAGGGCACCAAAGTCTACAACAAGCTGGAAATAAGTGGCAGCTCTCACAACATGCAGAGTGCCACACAAAAAATGCAAATTAAACTCACAGACCCCCTATCTTATAATAAAGGTCAGCCACAGACCCAGATAGGAGGCCATGCAGCGGCCATCTTGGATGTGGCATCACAGACATATATAAGGAATGATGCACAAATCCATACACAGACCCATGGGGACTATGATATATTAAAAACCCCAGGACATGATTTATCTTACTCTCATTCAGATCCTCTCTCTAATACTTCTGACAATAGTGATGTGTTTCGTCTGATAAAACAAAAGAACACCACTGCTTCAATCACTATGAGTACACATGATCACACTACCAAAAGCAAGTTACAAACGTATAACGAAACCACATACGCCGCTATGGTCAGAGATGGGAGACAAGCAGGACTAGAGCATGGTTTTAATATCACACTAAGTAAGAACACTGACATCTCCCATTTTACTCATCAAGAACGTCAGTTTCACTTAGAACACCCTGACAGCATTCAGCAGATGCCTGTACAACAAAAAAGACTGTCAAGGGAATTTGAAAGCGATGAGGACTCATCGACACCTATAGATTCAGACTTGGAGGAAGAGCCGCCTACGAAAAAGACTCTTAATAAAACTCCAAAAAAAAGAGACTTAAATAAATCTATGCACCCTGGCTACTACAGCTCTTCTGACGAATCGTACGCATCCTCCACCCAGTCAATCATACACAATCAACCACCTGTAAATACAGGAGACGCCCTCTCTAAAGAAAATGCCATTAAAACTCTGCAGGGGCACCCAGAACTCCAAGCCCTATTGGCTTTGATCCCCACAAAACAAGACCTAAACGCACTAGCACAAGACATGAAAACGCTTTGGCGTAAAGATCTAACACAAGTGCAAGAGAAAATCACCAATTTAGAGAAAAAAGTATCCACATCAGATAGTAAGCAACAAAAGAAAGAATGCCAAATACAAGAACTGATTTGCACAACCCAGGCTCTTCAGACTTCTCAAAAGATGCTGATATTGCGAATGGATGACATCGAAAACCGCAATAGGCGGAATAATATCAGAATAAGGGGTCTGACAGAAGAGATACAATCAATCGACTTGAATAGAGTCCTGATATCTATATTTAATAAAATACTGGACAGGCCGGCTGATTCCCACATTGAATTGGATAGGGCCCATAGGGCCCTCAAACCAAGAGGGAGTGACCCAAGGAGACCACGCGATGTTATCTGCAGGGTCCATTTTTATTCTCTGAAAGAAGAGATCATGATGAAAGCAAAAACGCTAAGTGACATAAATTTCAACGGTAACAAAATCCAAATCTTCGCAGATCTCTCCCTGTTGACATTACGTCAGAGAACGACCCTAAAGCCACTAACTCAAGCTTTGCAAGAAAAGAACTTACAATACAAATGGGGTTTCCCATTCTCCCTGACAGTCAGAGCTACTAATGGATTAGTTACACTCAGAGAACCGAAGGACATTCCGGGATTCTTGAGGGCTCTCAATCTTCCTAGCATGAACTTGCATGAATGGGTGGAGCTCCATCACACTATGGTACTGCCACCCCCAACGTACATCTCACAAAGGAGAAACGACCACAGCGCCAGCTCAACCAGCAACATACAAGATGTACCGCCACTACCCCAGAGACAGAAGAGGAAGTGATCAATCGATATTTCATCTCTTTTTCTTTCTCTTTCCCGATTGAGCAGCTTGATTTGTTATAGTTGAGATTAGGTTTCGTTTAGAGAATTGAATAGTCATGTCTCTAATCCTTCGTTCACCTCACACTGAGTAGTATTTAGTAAGAGATACAATTAGCTAACAATGTGCTTAGAGTATTAGCATTATGCTCCGTTTAATAGAGCTGAGGGAAATGTTAGATTAGCCTTGTTCGGCATTATCAAAATCGATCGGACCTCATAATGCATCATACTATATATAATAGAATTCGAACCCCTTAGACATCACAACGCCCTTACCATCAACTAAGATCTAGGTAGTCTACTCTACACCATATATAGCAAGGCCTTACACACATTTGCTTTAGCTACCTCCTTTGGGAGTTTCTCATTCACTCGGAAACAACTCTGACACATATTCCTCCAAATTCTCTCCCTGACCATTAAGAGTTAGATTCCTAATTACAGTTTATCCCCCCCATATATGATTGATAGCATAGATACTCATAGGCCTATACCCGTTGGAAATAAAACAACCCGTTAACACTTTCGTTCACAGAACCAATAGGAACCCTTGTTCGACAAGATTTAGTGACCTGTTCACAGTTAGTTAAGTGCGTAATGTGTACGCTATTTTCCTTTTTTTTTTTTTTTTTTTTTTTTGCTGTTTCTTAGTTTGTTCTGTTAGTAATTGATTTTACTTACTTTCATTGTTGATTATTAAATAACCTCTCTTCTTCTTTCCCTTTTCCTACATTCCTCTGCCCTTCTCACCCCCCTACCCCGGGATACACCTGTCGTCTGGAGAGCACTGACATCACAGAGTCCTCGCTACAAACAAGTACCTTCACTTAAGTACCTGCTACACTGACACATCATGAATGACCTAATTCTCTGCACGCTGAACGTCAACGACTTCAACGTGCCAGAGAAAAGGTCGAACATACTTTATACATTACACAAACAGAATGCAAAAGTCCTATTCCTACAAGAAACTCATTTCAAAACTGACAAAACCCCCGATCTCTCAAAAAATAGATACTACTCCACCTGGATTCATTCCACCTGCCATGACAAAAAAATAAAAGGAGTGTCAATAGCTATTCATAAATCCCTCCCCATTAAAATTATAGACAAAAAAATTGACACAGACAGCAGATATATCTTCTTATCTTGTATTATAGATGGGGTCACGTTAACCCTAGCAAACATCTACGCTCCAAATACTGATCAAGTACCCTTCCTAGTGAAAATATTAAAAGAGCTCCATTTCGCAAAAGGTCACATAATCATAGGCGGCGATTTTAACACCCCATTGAACCCTCTAATCGATACTTCGTTAGGGAAAACCTGTATCCCGTTCAAAAAAATTAGATTACTAAAGAAAACTCTGAGGGAACTCAAAATTTACGACACATGGAGGATCTTCAACCCAAACATGAAAGACTTTACACATTATTCTGCACCGACAAATAGCTACAGCAGGATTGACTTGATCCTCTCATCGCACAGTGCCTTGAGCTCCCTCAGACATTCCAACATTGGTAACATTATATTAACCGACCATGCCCCTGTCTTCTCAACATTCAGCTTCGCACCAAATACTCCTCGGACATACAATTGGAGGCTAAACGAATCGTTATTAGATGACCCGATATGTGTATCTGCAATAAAAGAAATAGTAGATGTATTCATTGAGGTCCATGCAAAAGATCCCACTGCACCTACAACAAAATGGGAAGCTTTCAAAGCCACTCTGAGAGGGACCCTGATTTCTCAGGGTTCTAGAATAAAAAAAAATAGAACCAAACAAATAGATTCGCTCATTGAAAAAATACATGCCTTGGAAACCTCTCATAAAAGAACTCTATTGGATAGCACTCTACTTGAACTTTCTGCCTCCAGATCCAAGCTTAAAGACCTTCTCTTTAAGCAATACCAACGAACGGTACAAATATGTGGTAAAAACTTCTACATCTGGGGCAATAAGCCTAGTAAACTGCTCGCCAATGCTCTGAAAAATAAAAAAAACCTCACTCACAATTCCCTCCATTAAAACCACAAACGGATCTTTGTCCTACAATTCGGAAGTGATAGCAGACACCTTTAAAAACTATTATAAAGCTTTATATCAACTACCAACCCCTAATAACCTCAACTCACCCCTACTTCCCCCACCTAACCTAGAACAGTACATAGAAAAAACCAAGCTACCCACGATAAATGAGGAAATTATACAGCAATTAGAAGAAAACTTTACCATTGACGAATTAAAAAATATTATAAAGGAATTACCAAACGGAAAAAGCCCAGGCCCAGACGGATACACCACTAAATTCTATAAACAATATTCAGATATTATCACCCCCCTTTTAGTGGAGTCCTTTAACTTCATATCAGTATCAAATCCACCCCCCTCCGCTTTCCTTGATGCGTTTATCACTGTTATACCGAAGGAAGATAAGGACCACAATATTTGCGCTAATTACAGGCCGATATCGCTACTCAATATTGACACAAAAATATATGCAAAGGCCATAGCTAAAAGACTAGCGCCGCTCCTTGAATCTCTGATCCACCTAGATCAAGTAGGCTTCGTCCCATCCAGGGAAGCAAAAGACAACACACTACGAGCCTTCACCATTGCAAGATATATACATAACTCCAAAAAGAGATCTCTTCTCCTTTCTCTCGATGCCGAAAAGGCATTCGATCGGGTGGACTGGAGATTCATAGAGGGGACGCTGCGTCAAATTGGCCTGGGTCCGAATATTCTATCCAAAATAATGTCCCTTTACACCTTCCCTAGCGCCAAAATCAAAATTAATGGCATTACATCTAGCAAACTGGCCATTAGAAATGGAACCAGACAGGGATGTCCTTTATCCCCGTTGATATATGTTTTGTGCATGGAGCACCTTCTGATAGCTATCAGAAACAATCCCGACATAACCGGTGTCACAGTAGGAACCAAAGAACATCTATGCTCTGCATATGCAGATGATCTTCTGCTCTTCTTGACAAAGCCACACATATCACTTCCATCTCTAATGGCCACGATAAAAGAATTCGCTCACTTCAGTAACTACAAACTGAACATAACCAAATGTGAGGCATAGGGAATCAATTTCTCTGATAAGGAATTGAACCTTAAAAACAATTTCCAGTTTAATTGGCGCAACAACTCCCTAAATTATCTAGGCACACACATAACTATCTCAGATAAGGATATCATAGAAGAAAACTTCAGCCCCCTTTTAAAAACAATTAAAGAAGACCTACAAAAGGTGGGAGGAGAGGAGTTTCTCGTGGTCAGGAAGAATTAACATAATAAAAATGAATATCTTACCGAGGATCTTATATCTCTTCCAAACTGTCCCTGCTGTTCTCCAACGAAACTACCTGGCCAAGATAAACTCACTTCTCTGCAAATTTATCTGGGCTAATAAACCCGCCCGTCTAAAAAATAATGTACTTATTAAACCTAAAACAGAAGGCGGATTAGCGCTCCCAAGTATAAAACACTACTATTATGCCACCATCTTAGGGAGAGTAGTAGAAGCCTTTCACCTGAGACATAAGAAAACGTGGATTAACTTAGAAGCAACAGCCACAAATTTTGACCCAACAGCCATTTTGTGGACCCCAAAGGAAATTCTAAAAGACATTACATCACTCACACAATCCCCAGTCAGCTCCTCTATCTTATTACTGGCTAAATCTCACTCCCAGGATCTTGTAGGCCTATTCAAACCCGACGGACCTTTAATCCCACTAGGAAAAAACCCTAGATTTATCCCAGCCCTTCACTCTGACTCTTTCATGGGCATTCCTACAGACGAAGGCATCACGTTTTGGAATGTTATGTAAGAAGATGTTCTACCTCTTGATAAAATGCCATATGATCCTAACAGAAACAAGGTTTCATACATAGAAGACACTAAACAATACCAACAGCTATCTGACTTCATACACAGACAAAATTCTAACCTACAACTATCAAGGAAACTCTTACCATTTGAGCAGCTGTGTTCCTCAACAAACCATACCCACAAAATCATATCAAAAATTTACACGATTTCTCTGGCTAGTCTAGATGACGCACGTCCTGAGTACTTCCAGAAATGGGAAAAGGACTTAAACGTCAAGTTCTCAGAAGACGAGGTCACAAAAGCCCTCTATATGACACACAAAATTTCCTTATCTTGCAATCTTCAAGAGAGGAATTATAAAGTCCTAACCAGATGGTACTTAGTTCCAACTAAGCTGAAAACTTTCTACCCTGATTATAAAGATAATTGTTGGAGATGTGGTATGGAAAAAGGAAACATGCTGCACATTTGGTGGAGCTGCCCCAAACTAAGACCTTTTTGGGATAAAGTTCTGGATACCATCAATAAAATCACTGACACTCCAATTAAAAACTCTCCAGAACAAGCATTGCTATTAATGATACCTGTTCCCCTATACCATTGCAAGCATTCTCTGACGGGTTTCATGTTGGTGGCTGCAAAAGCTATTATAGCAAGACTCTGGAAAACCTCCACTACTCCTTCGATTTTGAAGTGGGTAGAGGAGGTAGACAGTTATCACAGGCTGGAGGAACTGGTCTCAGACAATAGGAATGCTAGTAACAAATCATTCTATACAAAATGGCTACCATGGACTTCATACAGAGAAAACCCCCCATTATCAGACACACCCTCCATCTCATTTGCTTCCGATAATTAAGCAAACACAGGTACAACAGATCAAAAATCCACGCAGTGACTCTGTGATGCCAACGAATATAATTATCAGGTGAGACCATCTGTTTAAAGGTTCCGTTCCCAATCGTATCTCTAAGGTGATTTTTATTATCTTCATTAAGCCATAATAAGGTATCCATAACCCTTCCCCACCAAACCTCCCCTCCCTTACCCTTCCTGTTCATTCTCCCCCCTTTTTTGTTTTCTTTTCTTTCTCACATTGATATTATTATCTGTGATATGATTAGCTTATATTTGGGCGTTTCAGATTTGAGTTTTTCCTACAGTGTTAAAACTTTCTCCTTTAATAAAAACTAAATTTGTTAGAAAATCTGGTGCAATATATACACCCCACCCAAAACATTGTGGTTGGCGAGCTTGCTTCACTTCACTTTTCAAACAATAGAGCACAGTTTAGTATCAAAATGTATAAGGTCTGTTAAAGTACCACAGGGTTCACCTTCTGGTTTAGTATTTACAAGGGAAAAGATGGTAAAATGAGCCCTCAAACTACCCCCAAATTTAAATGAGTATCAAAGTAGTGTGGGATTTGATCCACCCCCTACTGACTCATGGACACTCTCTCTATATTGATCATTTCTCTAACTATTCCCCTCCTAAAAACTTTGCCCACCAAATCTACACTTCCATGATTAATCAGAAGGGACCTCCCAAGAACTCTGCTGAGACAGACGTTGAGGAAAGGGGAGAGTAGTGCCATGTTTCTGCCTGTTTTCGAAAAAAGAGCGGGGGTCACCGAGGTCTGTTTTAAAGAGGCTTTGACATGGGAGTTGTCTCTTTTAGGGTATCATTTAAGTGCTGCGGTCAGAGAGAAGATGTTGAAGGGACACTGTTGATATTTTGTCATTACATTGTGCTAAAAAAGTGTTAAAATTGGACAAAAAAGGCGATGAGAAGGGTGATGGAGAAAAGCGATGAACACAACGCGTTCAATATATAATCAGATAGAGGGCTTTTTCTTTTATGCTGCAGTTTTGTATGAAAATCACACTCTTGACTATTCCCAAGAAATACATCTCAATTGATGAGCCCCTCCAAAGCTTCAAAGAGGCTTGATTTCCGCCAATACCTTCCCAACAAGAGGCCATGGGTTGAAATTAAACTGTAATCAATTCCGTGAGTACCTCAGGGTACACTTACAGGTTTAGATTATACAAAGGAATTGACACCAACAATAAACCTTAAAATGCCCTCCCATCCTGGGAGTTTGCGATAAAAATGTGTTTGAATTGATGAATCCCACTCCTCCATGTTCTGGAAAGTGCGCTGACAAACATCAGCGAGGATTCACAGGCCACAACTCCAAGGCTTAACATCGCCTTGAGCCCAGAGCTGGATGAAGTGCAGATGGAAGTTGAGGAGGAGGAAGATGTCTACGCCCAGCCATTCTGCACACCGCCACCTGGCTACTCTGACTCTCCATCACCGGAGGAAATGGATGATAAGGTGGTAGAGGAAGACCCCAGCAAACCCTGGAACTATACCGAGGACAGTGGAGAGGAGAGGCGCTCAGTGTCATTGGTACAGATGGCAAGGTGTCTGCGGGAGTGTCTGCGGAATGATAGCCGGATTGTGGACATCCGCCAGAGGGACCAATACTGGCTGGCCACCCTGTTGGACCCTCGCTTCCGCCGCAAAATGGCTGAATTCTTCCCGCCATCACAGAGGGAGGCTAAACTGGTGTACTACAGGAACATGCTCACCAGTCAGTTGGTCTCAACTTACCTGTGAGACCAGCCAGGTTCCCAGACAACATCCTCTCGGGGGGAACCAGCGCGCTCCACTCCCACCAAGACTAGTGGAGGCATCAGAAGTCGCTACAGCCTGCAAGCCCTCATTAGCGATTTCATGCAGCCAGCTGGTGAAGGACACAGCACCGGACTCATGGCGTGGACCAGCATGAGCTCAGCCACCAGGTCACTGCCTACCTTGATTCTACCCTGCCTTAAAGTGTCACCGACCCCGTGCAGTACTGGGCAGATAAACTGGAGATTTGGCCTCAACTGGCAGTTTGCCTTGGCTCTGCTGTCCTGCCCAGCCAGTAGTGCGGCAGGTAACATCGTAACACCGCAAAGAACGAGGCTCTCTTGCCACAGTGTGGAGATGCTCACTTTTGTGAAGATGAATCGTGCCTCTGATGTGAATGACTAAATCATCAGTCACCCGTCTTGCATGGCAATCCGTGTGTCCAAGAAATTGACCTTAATATCCTAAATATGTGCCCAACGTACAAATCCGTAATTTAACTTAAGTAATGTTCCCCCCTTAGACCAATTTTTTTTTTTTTTTAAATCACCTTAAAAATTCCCTACTTAATTCGGATACATTTGAAATAACAGATCCCCATTTCCAAATTTGATGCCCATGGTGTGTTGGCCATTTAACATCTCCACACCAGGTGTAATGTTAGGGGGGGTTATCGTTGACTGTCCGTACTAGGTCCTTCTGGGTCCAAAAGAATACTACTCCTACTAATGCCCCCACCCTCAATTGTCTATTTGGAAACATACTGGGTGGAATCAAGAGCTGCGGAAGCTGCCATCTCAACTTGTCTGTTTTTAACAATACTGGCCTGAGAGCCATCAACTGCTGCCTTTTTCTGCTCCTCAACTGGTCTGTTTTTAATAATACTAACATGGAATCAACTGCTGCCTGCTCCTTCTCCTCAAGTAGCCTCTCCAATAATACTGGCCTGGAATCGATCCAACTGCTGCCTCCTCCTCCTCCTCAAGTAGCCTCTCCTTGATAATACTGGACTGGAATCAATCAACTGCTGCCTCCTCCTGCTGCTCAACTTGTCTCTTCTCAACAATAATGGCCTCGGTGCAATCAAGTGCTGCCGCATCCTCCTTGTAAACTTTTTTTTCAATATTTTTTGTCACTATTTTGGCACTTTTATTCACTATATTATTATTCCTATTATTTTTTTATTTGTTTTTCTCATTATTTTTGCACTTTTTTTCCCCCATTTTTTAATTGTAATATCAACTGCAACTAAAGGAAACTATACCCTATCACACTCCCACTATTATAGCTGCAATTATTCAGCCATTAGAGCAAGGTTCGTTTTCTGTTTGGACGAAGCCGAACTTTACGAAAGTTCGCCGGATCGAACCGAACCGAACTTTTCAAAAGTTCGCTCATCCCTACTATAGAGTATTATGTGCAGGAGGCCATGAAGCAAATGAGGAATAATTAGGAATATTAAAAATTACCAGCAGACTCCACACAAAGAGTTCAAAGCAAAACGCAAACCTTTCTGTGGAATGCAATGGAGAACAGTCTTGTTTCAAACAAAAAAGTTGAAAGACTACGGCCAGCCACCTAAGATACGAAAATCTCTTAATCTCCTCAGGACAACAGTGACATTATATTGATTATATTGAGTATATTGATATATATTGAGTATATGACAGTATATTGATTAGTTGTAAAAAGATACAAACACCTTTCTCTAATTACTAGAGGAATCAGAATGAAATGTGAATTGGGGCTTGGCAAGCAAGTCCATATCTGCACACATGGGTTTAGTACTTATATGGCAAAACATAATGAGTAAATAATATGTACCTGTGTATCATTGAAACGAGAGCATGGCGGTATCCAGAAAACGGTGCGCACCTGATCACGCCTCTACAACTTTTCACATGGTGGGGAATCCAGAGTAAATATGGAACACGTCACATGATACTAGAACTCAATAGTGATGATCAAATAGCTATTCGATCTAATACATTCAAACTATTCGTGTGCCATTAAAAAAAACAATGCGTAAGGGCTAGCGTAAGGGGACGAGGATGGGGGGGTTGAAAAGCTGCTGGGGGCTTAAACCGCGGTCAAGTGTGTAGCGATACAGTGTGGCCAGCATTGTACGCATCCAGCATCCCTGGGCTTCATAGGACAGTTGCGCAGGGGGCAGGATACACAACTGTTGAGGTCCAAGCAGCATGACCAAGTCTTACAATGGATAGCGGAGAGCGCTTCCACTCACTCCAGTCTCGAGGCTAGCCAAGAGTCTGACCTGCCTTTCTCCCAACTATCCCAACACTCATCCCAAACTTGCCTATTCCGAGGAGCTCTTTTTGGGTCACTTTACACAATTGGACTCCGTTTAACTACTTGAAGAATCCCAGGAGCTAATTGAGGATTTTGTCTGTAAAATGCACAAAAATCTGGAGTTTTTGCAATGTCCTCTTGACTTTGTTGTTGTGGACCAGCAGCTTCACGCAAGTCACGATGACTGATGATGACTAGAAATGTTTGTTTCAAAATTTTCTGTGATATTGGTTTACCTGGTGAAAAGAAACAAGTGAGATGCGTATATATTTGTTTTTTATTAAGTTGCATAATAATTCTGCACAGTAATAGATACTGTATTGTAAGAGTTTTGCTTCCCTGCACTTCTACTTTTCAACTAGTAAAACCAACCTACATTGTGTGACACTTGTAAGGCTCTGTGGGGTTTTCTCTGAGTGGGTTTTATTCCCCAATCTCCAACATAGCAGTGGATAGACATTGTCTAGTTCTAGGAAGTAAACCAGTTTCCAAACTGTGTTGGTGCAGTTGACGGGAAGCACTCCCGAATCCAAAAGCCTCAAGACACTAGGTAGGATTTCTACAGTTACAAAAATTACTTTTAAAATAATCCTTATGCTCATCATTGGTGATGTGGCTATGCACATTGGGTTCCACGAGTGAAGGCTTTATTCTAGAGATTCTGGACTTCCTGAACCAAGGCACTTTCGAAGGACTTATAGACCCTCCTATGCCGTTTGTGATTGTTGCCAATGAGGTCTTCCAAATGTGTGATAGCCTTTTGAAGCCATACTCCAGTCGCTGCCTTAACTTCCGCCAAAGGATCTACAATTACAGACTGACCAGGGCTAGACATTTTGTAGACCGTGTCTTTGGACTACTTACAGCAACATTTTAACCAGGCCAATCCAATTGCAATCTGATTATATTGATCAAGTGGTAAAGGAAACAAGGGTACGTCATAATTTCCTCTTAACATAGCACGTAGATCTACAGTTGCAGTGAACCAAATGAAAGACCATTTTGCAGAGTTTTTCCTGTCCAACTTTTGTTCAATTTTGCCAAATTTCTTGTTTCCAGCTGTGTTCACATATAAATATTTTTATGAAGCTTCACAACTGTTGTGTATAATAAGGTTGGGTTAACGTTGCAATTTTGTCATGTTTCCAGGTTTCCGTTTCAGTACTTATCTGAAAATATGGTCAATCAGATTTTTGTGTACAACTATTCCTTTTTAATGCATTTTTCCTTATTATGTCAATAAGAAATAGGCTCGAGTATGACATACGGCAGCATTTTTATTTACCATCTGTTTATGCAATTTTCATGCAAGCAAAAACACAATAAGAACCCAGCTTAAGCCTCATAGGTAAAATTATACTTTTTAACAGGGACATCCGCAAGGCCTATAAGGTTTTTACCACCTGGTAAACCTCAGTGTTGGAAATAAAAAAACCTATTCCTTCCTAAGTTGTTGCTGAAATTAATGAAAAATATTCTCATCGGCAGTGAGGTTTCCAAGGGTTTATTTTTGCCAATGACTTTGCCGCAGACTCGATTTTTTGAACTTTTGTCTAGTTTTTATAATAAATTATATTGGTATAAATATTACATTTATTTTTAATTAGTATAAATATAAATTCACTAATACTAATGGCCAGTCAGTGGTTCTGATATTAAAATATATTCCGCTATGGCAGATAAAAGGAATAAGTAACATTTTATTGGTTACTAGTGTTATATTATCAGTGTGAACAGGGTATTGTACTGATTTATGGCGCTCAGTGACATGTCACTGATTGTGACATCTACGTGAACCTTCCACATAAAACCCTTCCACATTGGCCTCCCACTGTCATTTCTCAGTGAGACACTTGTGCCTCATAAGGTTTGGCTCTTTTTGTGATTTACACAAAGACGTTTTCACAGTAGAAATCTTCAGTTGGCGTTAAAGCGAAGGAGGGAGGAGAGACGGGAGGGTCTCAAGAACAACAGTAATGAAAGTAATAGGGGTTTTCAGAATAAATCGAATCACCAAACATGGCTGATTTTGCACAATTCCATCAAATCTCAATGCCATGGAAAAGCCACCACAGCAACCAATTTAAAAAGTTACCCAAATTAAAGTAAATATATTTTTTCCAAGTCTATTTTTTTCTATATAACATGTGAAATAAGGTTCAAGGTGCTAAATTTACTGTTTGTATTCGTCACAAGATACAAATGTACAGTAAGTGCTGAAATTAAATGGTGTGACTATAAACACAGCATGAAATAAACACATTCACCTTTCTTGACAACTGGTACGTACAAAAAAATGGGACAGCTATGGACACACCTGTCTCCTGCAATTTCACCAACCTATTTCTAGCCATTTTTGAAAATGGAAAAAATCTGCATGGAGGAATGGGCCAACATAATGGAAAAAGTGTGTGCCAATCTTGTGAAGACTTACAAAAAATGTTTGACCTCTGTCCCTGCCAACCAAACGACAAGAAGGGGTACTTAACAGACCAGAAGCTGATTTCCTACTTGTCTCTGAATCTTCCATGGCACTATTTTACTACCTCCGAAAGTCCACAAGGACCCCGTCAATCCTCCCGGAAGGCCAATAATATCAGGCATTAACTCACTCACCTCCAAATTGTCAAAATATGTTGATAATTGTCTACTGAAACATGTCACCAACCTATCATCATACACAAAGGAGTCATCACATTTCATCGAACAAATAACCAGAGTCAAGTGGAAGAAAACGTATTCCTTACCATGGACATCGCCTCACTATATACAGTAATCAATCATAAACTAGGAATAGAGGCAGTTTTCTCTTTTATTACTCTTGATACCTCTATGCCTTCACAGCAGGCCACCTTTATTTTGGACGCCATACGTTTCATTCTGAAACACATTTTTCATTTTGACTGACAGATTTTATATAAAAAAAGGAGGACCACCATGGGTAGTACCTTCGCACCAAGTTTCGCTAACTTGTTAGTGGGCAGCTTCGAAAACAAGGTCATCTACGTGACCCCATTTTTTCCAAATGTATTATGTACTGTCGTTACATAGATAATATCTTCATCGTGTGGAATGGAACCGAGGGGGAACTGAATGACTGTCAGTTCTCAATACAAATAGCTGGGGACTGGAATTCACCTGTATTATTTTTAAGAATAATGCCGAATTTCCTAATAAACAGTTTTTTCATGAAAAAGGAGAAATTATGACCAAAACTTTTTTTTTTAAAGCAGTACACAGTAACAGCTACTTACACTACAATAGTGCCCATTACAGAAAATGGTTGACGAATATTCCGTTTGGACAATTCCGGCGAATCCGGAGAAGCTGTATCAAAAACAGCGACTACAGATCTCAGAGCAAGATACTGACTCACAGATTTGCTTCAAAAAAATTATCCCATATCACTAAATCAAAAACTCCCGTAAAAAAGCAGGAGTACTAAGCCAAAAACATGCTGACTCCCTAAAAATAATGCTGAATGATCAAAGGATAATAAGGACTTTAGTTGCAAATTCATCACAACCTATACACTATATAATAGAGCCATTAGATCCATTCTGAGCAAACATTGGGATATCCTAAGACACGATCCATTTTTAAAAGACTGCATCCCCAAGAAACCCACGGTCACCTCCAGAAAGGCCCGATCACTCAACCTACTGGCACCCAGCAGACTCAAACCAGCCATTACCAAACCTAACATCTTAGCCACCCTTCCTAAGATTGTTGGCACTTTCAAATGCGGAATAAGTAGGTGCAAATGTTGCACCAACATATTACACAGAACCCGCTCTTTCAGATCCAGAGTTACAGGACGACCTGACCACCTCTGCCATATTTTGGCAACTGTTGGGGGTAAGGAGGCTGACATGTCAATATGAAAGTTATAGTAACATCAAATCGTTCTATGAAGTGATAGTTACCTCCCCTTTAAGGCACAAACAGCATTAAACTATTAACTGTGGCGGTGTGTATCCTAAACATCATTTTTGTCAACTCCATTTCCTCACTCTCCTCCTCACTTTGAGTTACATCCATGACAACAACCTCACTGTCTGACAACCGGGTCTCATCGTCATCATCAGACACCTCTTCCAACCCCGCTTGCAAGTCCCCACTCATCACCCACTGACTGCGTGAGCTGCATAGTTTGGGCATCAGGACAGATCAACTGCTCCGGTTGCTCTGACTAAGGGAAGGGTCCAGGAAAGAGTTCTGGGGAGCATGGTGGTGGATCTGAATCCCTTCTTTCCAGGGAGGGGCCAGGCTGTGGGGAAGAAGACTGAGCTAATGGCGCAAGGGTTCCATTCCCTTGGGTAGTGTGGGTGGACTGCGTGGAAGACTGGTTGGTGGATAAGTTACTGGACACATTATCTGCTATTCATGAAGTTGTACACTACAAATCCCAGCAATACAGTGTAGTACCCACTAGTTTAGGGGGGGCTGTACGGTACAATCTGGTAGTGGCTGGACCTAGATACACGCTGTGATATGCCCGTCCAAAGAGCAGTGAAGTTCTATGCAGGTGTACTACAAATCCCAGCAGTCCAATGTAGTACAGCAGGACCACCAGCCCCAAAATCAAAAAAAAAGAGTACACTGAGCACTTCTTAGGGGTGTGTATGCAACACCTCATGTCCCCTTTCTGCCAGCAGTCGATCACCACAGTGTGCTGGTTAAATCGCGGTAGCAGCACTGCAACTCCCAGCCAGCAGTCTGTAGTAATAGTATTAAAAAACAATTTGAAGCCCTGAAAAAGGGCTGTTTGTTTATATTGCTAGTATATACCCTGCCTACTGGAACGCTAAATCCTACACTGACACTCTCCCTGAGAAGCAGCAGCTCTGTCCCTAATCTCTCACATGCGTCTGAAGCGAGTACTGCCGGCTGCGCGTTCTATATGGCAGGGTGATCTGATTTGGCCAACCAATCGCTATCGACATGTATGGGTCCCACGTGATCGCAGGATGTACCAAAGAGTCTCCTGCATGTATATTGGCTGAGAAATAGCGCCCAAACTTACAGGAAACGGATTATGAGATTCTCGAGTATTGCAAGATGCTCGTCCGAGTAACGAGTACCATCGAGTACACTAATGCTCGATCGAGTACCAAGCTCGGACGAGCATGCTCGCTCATCACTATTAACAACCCTTGTTCCTCAGGGCCTCAATGAATATATTGAGAATGTCCATAACTAAAACCGAGCATTCCTGAGTGACCTCTCTTTGGTTTATTCCATTGTCTGTTTTTCGTTCCATATGCTCTATTCTGTCCTCTTTTTGATTTGTTTTGTATATTCTGCTTATAGTTTACCTATTTGCATCTCATTTTATTTTTATCCTGTATAAGGTTTCATTTTAACCACTCATTTTTAATACAAACTGTGCTTTTGCTACACACAGTATGCATATACCTCCCTCTTTGCTTTTACCATGTTCCATTCATCTTACTATTTAAATCATTCTACCTTTTTTTTGAGTCTTTCAACACTTACCCACCACCTCATGCAACTTTTCATTTTTCCCTAATATATCCATGTTTACCCCCATATATACCCTACACGATCACCTCATTCATCTATCCATTTGCCCAAACACACCCTTGCTGTATACCAGGAAAACATTCCATTTAGTTCTTATACAGATCATTATACCATGTACCATTATGCTACACAGAGCGATAATTCGCCCGATCGTACGATTAACGATTTCGAAGTAACAATTTTTTTTATAACAATCAGCGTTTAGACGGAACGATATATCGTACGGAAAAATTGTTTTGTGATCACTTAAGCCTATCTTGCACATAGGTTAAATCGGTGAACAACTGTTTACACGGAACAATCTGCAAATTTTTTGCGAATGACGACGATTTGAGAACATGTAAGATCAAAATGAACGATTTCTCACACATTGCTTGATCGTTCGCTGCATTTACACGTACGATCATTCTTATTCGATTGTTATCGTGCAAATTTGCACTATAATCGTTCCGTGTAAACGCAGAATTACTCCTGATTATCCAGTCATCACTACCTCATTATGTCTCTACCCACCATCATTATAATCATACCATCTGCTACCCCATTACCCCATTTTCCCCTCCCCTTTATTATTCTCCTGTACGTACATACAGTCATATGAAAAAGTTTGGGCACCCCTGTTAATCTTAATCATTTTTAGTTATTTGGATTTTTGCAACAGCTATTTCAGTTTGATATATCCAATAACTGATGGACACAGTAATATTTCAGGATTGAAATGAGGTTTATTGTAGTAACAGAAAATATTCAATATGCATTCAAACAAAATTTGACAGGTGCAAAAGTATGGGTACCCTTATCATTTTCTTGATTTGAATACTTGTAACTACTTTTTACTGACTTACTGAAGCACTAAATTGGTTTGGTAACCTCATTGAGCTTTGAACTTGAAATTTAAGGTGGCCACTTGGCAAGCTGTTCTCTGATTTGAATCTCCTTTGAAGAGTGGCATCATGGGCTCCTCAATAAATCTTTGCCCACTGATTCATCGACACTTACAGCACTAGCTTTACTGCCTTATGACACACTGGAAAAGAAAAGAAACCAAAATACAACTTGTTCTTATGCCCTTAATGGAAAATATGTGGTTTATCTGTAACTGAGAAGCATGATGTTGACATTTCATTTTTGCCATACAGTGGCAGAATACGTAAATGTTTCCAACAAAAAAAAATCCAAAATGTACGTAACTTCCCCGTATGCCTCTTTTTTGAGGGTAGCTTCACACACACACAGTCCCGCAGCGGATTTTCTGCTGTGGAACCGCAACAGATTTGATCTAAATAACTGAACACAGCATCAAATCTGCACCATCAAATCTGCTGCGGATACTGTACGTGTGAATGCACCCTAATGCTGCCTTTACACAAAGCGATAATACGCCCAATCATTTAACGATTTTAAAGCAACGATTAGGTTTTTATAACAGCGTTTAGACGAATAAATCGTTAGAAAAATCGGAAGAAAATCCGTAAGAAAAATCATTAATGCGATTGTTTTTAAGATTGCTTAAGCCCATCTTTTACATAGGGTGAATCTTTGAAAGACTGTTTACACAAAACGATCTGCGAATTTTTAGCGAACGATGAACGACGGTTAGAGAACATGTTGAAAGATCAAAATAAACGATTTTTCCTTCATGGCTTGATCATCCCTCACCCATAGACAGCGGTGTTAAAAAAAATTAAAAAAAATAGTTATGACTCAGTCTTTATAAAATATACAAAAGCATAACCATCCTTAGCATACTTTGTAATAATAAAAAAGGATGTCGATGATGCATTATAAGCATAATCTAACCAAAGGACATGCTTTGTACTTATGTTGTGCAATAGAGGTAAATGGACACGGAGTATACGTCCAGATCCATTGTTTGGGGTAAAGCACGAGCATAAAAATGAGATCTGAGCGTAACCTTATTCTTAAGTTTACTGCAACAAAACCTTTACACATAATGGCAAATTTTGTAAAAAATCTGAATAAAGAGAGCCTCAAAACCCAAAAGGTGCTCCTATATTTATAAGGGAAGCCCCACAGTGCAGTAGGACCACATTTGGGACATCTCTAAAACTGCAGAATCACAGTAAATATATGGAGTTGAAATATTTGCCACCTACAGAAATGTGTGAGCTCATTTATTGTGGCGTGAGAACTGCTGTCTTTATTGGTATCAATTCTGGCATTAGGAAAAGTAATTTTTTTTATTCTAATCTTATTAACCCTTAGAGGACCCGGCCAATTTCAATTTTTGCATTTTCGTTTTTTCCTCCTTGTGTTTAAAAGGCCATAGCACTTGCATTTTTCCACCTAGAAACCCACATGAGCCCTTATTTTTTACGTCACTAATTGTACTTTGCAATAACAGGCTGAATTTTTGCATAAAGTACTCTGCAAAACTAGGAAAAAATTCAAGGTGTGGTGAAATTGAAATTAAAAAACGCATTTTGTTTATTTGGGGGAAATGTGTTTTTACGCCATTCGCCCTGGGGTAAAACTGACTTGTTATATATGTTCCTCAAGTTGTTACGATTAAAACGATATATAACATGTATAACTTATATTATATCTGATGGCCTGTAAAAAATTCAAACTATTGTTAACAAATATACGTCACTTAAAATCGCTCCATTCCTAGGCTTATAGCGCTTTTATCCTTTGGTCTATGGGGCTGTGTCAGGTGTAATTTTTTGCGCCATGATGTGTTCTTTCTATCGGTACCTTGATTGCGCATATACGAATTTTTGATCGCTTTTTATTACAATTTTTCTGGATTTGATGCAACCAAAAATGCGCAATTTTGCACTTTGGGATTTTTTTTGCGCTGACGCCATTTACCATGCGAGATCAGGAATGTGATTAATTAATAGTTCGGGCGATTACACACGCGGCGATAGCAAACATGTTTGTTTATTTATTTGTTTACTTTTATTTAAAACCTGGGAAAAGGGGGGTGATTCAGACTTTTATTAGGGGAGGGGGCTTTTTACTAATAACTTTTTTTTTTTTTTTTTTTTACACATATACTAGAAGCCCCCCTGGGGGACTTCTAGTATATACACTGTGATCTCTCATTGAGATCTCTGCAGCATAGATATGCTGCAGAGATCCATGAGATCAGCACTTGTTTGCTTTCGGCTGCTGCAGCCGGAAACAAACGAGTGCCGAGCCGGGGACGGCGCCATCTTGGAGCGGTCCCCGGCCGGCTTCAGTATCGGAGATCGCTCCTCCGGGACAACGTCCCGGAGGAGCGATTTCCCCACTATACCACCACCGATCATATGCAGCCGGTAATCGGAGGCAGCTGTCATTTTTGACAGCTGCCTCAGATTACCTGATTAGCGGGCATGGCGATCGGACCATGCCCGCTAATAGCCGCGATCCCGGGCTACATGAGGCACCCGGGATCGCGGCGGTTCAAAGCGCGGCCCCGCTCTGAACGCGGGGAGGCGGCCCTGGACGTAAGGGTACGTCCAGGGTCGCCTAAGGGTTAAACTAAATAAAGTTTCTTGGCACACATAGGGTAATTTGTTCCATAGAATTATATCATTGAATGTATGGTATAACCCCTGAAGCTGTGGCCATAGAAGTGTATGATGACTGTTCACAACGCAGCCATATGAGCCCCGACGACACACAAATTCCTAGTGTACCTATATAATCACCTGATGAGGCATTCTGACATCTTTGTTTTATCCTATTAAACTTTATCTTAGTATATTGCTTCTATGGTGTTGATGCAGCATCAATACAATTTTACTTTTTTAGTGGAGGTACGTAGAAGCGCGCCTGCGAGCGAAACAATTTGTCACCACCTTGTTTGGTTAGTGTCTGCCGTTGTCCAGTGTGCACTACGTCCATTTTTTACTTCTTGACGTGAAGAAATAAAATTATATGGAGTTCTTTGAGTGCAACCTTTATTCCTTTTATTGCATACGAATTATACTTTCTTAGTATAATAGTTTGTGCATTTTCAACTCCATGTCAACACCATATATGTTAATTTGTAAAGCTAGTTGTACGTTGTCATACTGCCCTTCAATGTATCAATTTAAAAAAGGGTTTTAGATGAAACATTAGGTGGTTTGTCTTAGATTTACTCTGCATTTAAAATTATGTTACATGAAGGTTTAAAAAAAAAAAAAAAAAATCAAAATTCAGCTTAGAAAAAAATCGAATTACACCAAGTTTATATAACCTTTAATTAATTCTACCTTTAAAAACTTTAAAAAATTGTTGTACTGACTCCTATTACTTTTTTTTAAGTCTATGTGGCTTTAAAGGCCCCATTTTTGCCCAATTATCTGTAGTTTCTGCAGTACCAGACTTACATATTTGTGACTTTTTTTCACTCTACACTCTGAGCCACTGGGTATAGAGTGGGCTCAAGCTGTGACTTCTCTGTATACCTACAGCACCATAACTATGTTGTGGTGCACGTGAGGGTTAAATTTTTTAGTCTTTCCATATTATAAGTCACTAAGAGGGATCTAAATATTACATGGTGTGCCACTAATAGGCTATGTTCACCTGTCTTTTGAGCTCCATTTAAAATGACGTTCATTATTGAGTCTAAAATAATGGACGTCATTTAGGTGCCTAGCCTTCCCTTAGTGCAATGACGGCTGTTGGCACATTATTCTAGTTGGGTTACTAATTGGAATTTGAGTGTCTCAATTGAAAAGTGCATTAAATTTAATAGTAAAAACAGAGCAAGAACAGTGACAAAAGAAAAACTGAACTAATAAAAAAAAAGTCCAGTTTGCAAAAGACGTCCAAAAATAATATTATTTTGAAAAACGTCCATTTAATGCATTGCCATTGGTGTCCGTTAAATCAAGGCAACAGACTTTTTTACATATCAAAATCAGACACCTTTTCTCTATTTTTGCCATTGTGTGAACATAGCCATACACTGATCTCAGTTTTCTCTTGGAATACATAACATTTGCACTACACTGCACTTTACATTCATTCCCAATGGCCCTGTCTATAATTACTTCTCTATGATGCTTCTCCAGCACTTTTAAAGTTGTTGGTGTTTCTGATCCGATGGCTTAACCCTGCAAGTAGCTGTCAATTTTTATTACTTCCTCCACCCCTTATAAGGCTTGTTTCACATGCTTTTCTGTAATCCAGAGTAGTGTTGATATAGTGTTAATTAATACAGCCATTTTTTTCATGTAATTGCTAGATCTAAGGTTTTTTTATCTTTACTAAATTATGTGACTAAACATTTCCCACATACATTTAAATTTCTTTTTTTTTTTAGGAATTATTTTTATCGTATAGAAATATACTGGGGGAAAAACACCACTAAATGGGTGAAAAAATACCAGTCACTACAAGACTGCATTTAAAGAAATAATCTGCCATTGATCCAAAATGTACCAAAAAAGGGAGAAAAAATATCAAACCCTGCTGTGTGTATACATACACACACACACACAGTTTGCACCCCAAAAAATTTTTTTCCACATTCTTAGGTAAATATGCCATGTCTGAAGCCAGCACGACTTATCCTTCTGTCAGCAGCCTGTATATGCTTTTGTGGAGGACCTTGCACATATATATATTCTGTCTAAAATTTTTGTACATCTCTATTGATTGTCAGGTCACTCATCAGATGCTGTTTAAATCCTGTCTTTGCTCAGGGCTTCTCTCTCTCTCCCTATATATATATATATATATATATATATATATATATATATATATATATATATATATATATATCTTTCCTCAGTGCTCTGTATACTCCTCCCCACACCTCTGGTACCTAGCCTGTTTTTCCTCAGGGCTATGTATACTTCCCCACACATCTCAGGGCTCTACACTTATATATATATATCCCTCAGGTCCCTAGCCTCTGTCTTTCCTCAGGGCTCTGTATACACCCCACACCTCAGGTCCCTAGCCTCTGTCTTTCCTCAGGGCTCTGTATACACCCCACACCTCAGATGCCTAGCCTGTGTCTTTCCTCAGGACTCTTTATATGTCCATAGCCTCTCTCTTCCTCTATTATCCGTCTCTATCTACAGCAACTCCTTCCTCCTCTTTACTCTCCTAAAAACTATTAAAAAATCTTGTCACTAAAGCGTCTCCTGTCCTTTTCCCTCAACCTCTCTCAGACATAGAACATCTCCCCCCAACTTCATCTCTAAAATGGCCACTAACCAGCGCGCCCGTTCTTATTTATAAGACCCCGCCTCCTCCCCTTCCCACAATGCACTCTGTCCCTTCCCACAATGCACTCTGTCTTCATGAAGAAGGAGTAATAGGAGGAAACACAAGATGGCCGCTGTGGGCAGGTGCTATGTGGGAGTAGTGGGCGGGGCGCTGTGGGAGTAGTGGGCGGAGCTTGGAGTCATTGAGGGCCGGGTGTGAACGTTAGAATGTCATGTGACTTTGGTCATGTGACTCGTTACTGTGTCAGCTCTGTGTAGCAGGCTCTCTGTACACTTGTAGGTTCCATGCATTGAAGTACAGGGGGTCCTGTGATCATGGAGGTGCTCACATCATATAGCATGTCTATCTATGGCTGTGCTAGGGCATAGATGCTATAGGGAGCTGTATGTTGTTGCTAAAAAGAGGTGGAGTGATGTGCTGCGCGCGCCTCCCATAGACTCCCATTATGAGACAGAGGCTAACAGAATTTCGCGGCGGACGATTCCGCCACGGAATTTAGCTAGTTTTGCTACGTGTGAACGTAGCCTTACAGTAAGATTCCTTGTTGCCCATAGCAACCAATCAGAGCTCAGCTTTCATTTTACCAGAACAATATGAAAGTGAAAGCTGAGCTGTGATTGGTTGCTATGGGCAGCAGAGGCACCATATCTCGCTCAGGTTGGCGGACCTGACATTTTTATAAATATTTTACTGCAAAAAAGATGAATTTATCTATGAATTTTCTGCTTTATAGATGGTGTCTGTGCTCAGGGAAGTTTCTGGGTAATTGGGCCAACAGAGTGAATCTCTCCCTCCATACGACATAAACGATAATGTTATGTGCCCTCCTAAAATTATTATAATATACACTGTATCTCCCTAAAATCCAATACAATATACACTGTACCTCCCTAACATCTATTATAATATACACTGTACCTCCCTAGCATCTATTATAATATACACTGTACCTCCCTAGCATCCATTATAATATACACTGTACCTCCCTAGCATCTATTATAATATACACTGTACCTAACTAGCATCCATTATAATATACACTGTACCTCCCTAGCATCTATTATAATATACACTGTACCTCCCTAGCATCCATTATAATATACACTGTACCTCCCTAGCATCTATTATAATATACACTGTACCTAACTAGCATCCATTATAATATACACTGTACCTCCCTAGCATCTATTATAATATACACTGTTCCTCCCTAGCATCCATTATAATATACACTGTACCTCCCTAGCATCCATTATAATATACACTGTACCTCCCTAGCATCTATTATAATATACACTGTACCTCCCTAGCATCCATAATAATATACACTGTACCTCCCTAGCATCCATTATAATATACACTGTACCTCCCTAGCATCTATTATAATATACACTGTACCTCCCTAGCATCTATTATAATATACACTGTACCTCACTAGAATCCATTATAATATACACTGTACCTCCCTTGCATCCATTATAATATACACTGTACCTCCCTAGCATCCATTATAATATACTGTACACTGTACCTCCCTAGCATCCATTATAATATACACTGTACCTCCCTAAAATCCTTTATAATATACACTGTACCTCCCTAGCATCCATTATAATATACACTGTACCTCCCTAGCATCCATTATAATATACACTGTACCTCCCTAGCATCCATTATAATATACACTGTACCTCCGAGTCCGCGGCCCTGTATGTATGGAGTATTGGCCGCACAGTTATGCTGAGCGCTCCATTCATTGCGAGAGGATTGCGGAGGTCCCCGCTGTCAGACCCGCAGTGATCAGCTTGTTGTTCCCTATTATATGAACAGTGCTCTGATGGGAATACTCCTTCAACACTTGTGTAGGCAATTATTAAAAATCTGATGTGCCCATCTCTCATATAGATGAATACTAGATGTGTCACAGATGTCACCGTTAGAGAGGCTCACTCATCTCTAGTCACCAAATGTGGCATCTGATGATAGTCCTGGTATCACAAGATCTGATGGGTCCTACGCAATCATCCACGACGTAATCAGTAACGAATACATACAGTTATGTGTAATTTACCACACCGCCCCCCGTCCTTCTTGTCCATTTCGATTTTTGTAGATAGACTGCAGCTATGTGTGATGCCCTGTACATAACACTATGTGGAGCCCAGAGCTAATGGAAGAGATTTTTTTCAGTTCCCTCTTATGGTCAGCGTGCTATATGAACAAAGTATAAAGCTTTTAATGCAGTCATCCGCTCACACCCAACTTGCTGACAGCATCCAAAGACAGCGAAATTGTAAATATGATGTTGCTGCCTGTTTGAGGAGCATGATAAATCCCAGTACATATGGCTAGGCTATAAGCCAGGGGTATGCCATGGTATACATCTTTTTCTGTTTATCCAACATTTAGCACTGCCTGATATGAATACATCCCAAAGATTCCTGTACACGTCTCTAGTGGTTTTGCTTTATGCAAAGCCATGGGATTATTATGCACTGACAGCTTATGAAGTGTTATCCATAGGTCCGGATGTAGGAGAATAGCAGTCTAGAGCACAAATCTGTACCGTTTAATGACAACACAGGGTTCTGGGAAGATGCACGGACTGTGGAAGCCATAGTCATCTGCATCAGCCTATAGTGTACAATGGCTCCTATACTGTCCAGAACGCAAAATACAGACTGGTGCAAAGGGCATAACTGCAGTATACAAGATGATTGTGCCACTTGTGACTCACTAGCTCTTGCAGTACTACAAGCCTAACTATTCCTGGACATCCTACAGCTAGCTGCCTAGACCACCTGGTGGAGAATAATGTGGTACAGTCTGGTCATAGATAAGGATCCAGGGAATATACTAAAAATGTGTATGCTGCTTGAAATCTATATACTACCATACATAGGGTTATATACTCACAAGTTATATCACAAGTTATATACTTAGGTACGCCGGTTAAGGGTGCGTTCAACGTAACGGATCCGCAGGGGGTTCCTGTACACCCTATGGGCAGACAAACTCGCAGCAGGATGTACATCCCGCTGCGAGTTTGTCAGCAGCCCGCCACGTTAACCCCCCACCGCCAGAGCATATACTTCACCTGGTCCCCGCGCCGGCTTGCTTCGGGGCTCCCGATGTCTTCACGTCCTGCTCAGCCAATCAGTGCGCTGCGGCGGGGCAGCGCACTGATTGGCCAAGTGGGACGTGCCGGGAACCCCTGAAGCAAGCCGGAGCGGGGACCAGGTGATGTATACGGTTTGGCGGCGGGGGGTTAATGGGGCAGGCTGCTGACAAACTCGCAGCGGGTCTAATCCCCCATTATTACGCTACTACCCACCGCACCAGGGGTACTGGGATGAGCCGGGTACCAGTAGTTCTGTAGAGTCAAAAATGGGGCTTCTGGACTGGAGGCACGCTGGTATTATTAACCCCTTAAGAACAGAGCCTAAAATGGCCTTAAGGACCGAGGCAATTTTCAATTTAATGTTTTAGTTTTTTTCCTCCTCTTCTTCTAAGAGCCATAAATCTCTTATTTTTCCAGCTACTGGGCCGTGTAAGGGCTTGTTTTTTTCAGGAAGAGATGTACTTATTAATGGCGCCTTTCGATCTACTATACCATATGCGATATGCAGTTTACATAGCTTTTCTAATGTTTTATTATTTTTTATTAACGGTAAAACCTTTTTTGTGCAAATAGGTGTGATTACAATGGCCGTTTTTTGGCCCTTTTTTTATAGCGTTTCTACTTTTTCACGTATAGGGGCTGTATGGGGTGTCATTTTTTGCGCCATGATCTCTAGTTATTATTAATACCATATTTGTAGATTAGACATAATTGATCAATTGGACAGAGAGGAGGAAGCAGCCTAACGCGTCGCATTGCACAACACAACGCGTTGGGCTGGTTCCTCCTCTCTGTCCAAACTGTGATGCACTATGGTGCAGGTTGTATGTCTTGCCATGCAGGCTTTTGTATTAATATTAATATGGTTCCGCGGCACTGATTGCGGAGGTGTCAGCCTCTTTTTAGATCCCGCTCTCTGTTCCCAAGTTACAGCCTTCCGTACTTGCTAATGGATCAAATCTGACCATCAGCATACAAAGAAGGCTGTAAATTTTATTTTTTCTGGCAGCCCAGCCCAGGGAGGCAGGGTTTAAAGGGGTTATCCAGCGCTACAAAAACATGGCCACTTTTCCCCCTACTGTTGTCTCCAGTTCAGGTGTGGTTTGCAATTAAGCTCCATTTACTTTAATGGAAATGAGTTTCAAAACCCCACCCAATCTGGAGACAACAGTACATGGGATACCTAAAAATTGCTATTAGGCAATACATATCCGGTTATAGGTCCTCTTTATGCTTTCTAATGGTAAGAGTCTCTTTGTTGCCCATAGCAACCAATCACAGCTCAGCTTTCATGTTCCCAGAGCGATGTGAGAAATAAAAGCTGAGCTGTGATTGGTTGCTTTGGGTCTCTTGTTATAAGACAGCACAATAACTTTCCCTTAATGTTCTTTGTAGCCCATAGCAACCAATCAAAACCCCCCTTTCACTTTACCAGGGCATCTTAATATGTGGAAGCCAAGCTGTGATTGGTTACTATCTGGAAACAAGGACACTGTGTGATAAATCCACCGAGAGCCCACCGGGCAGAGTATACTGCCAGCGGGGGAGAGAAGAGCTGGAGAAGGAGAGTGACCAGCAGGGGGCGCTCCTGTGTGCCATCCACTATGGTTGTAGTTCCCCTTTCCTCCTCACCTTACACAATAACGGTGAGTACTGCAGAGCGGCCATCTTTGGGGGGGGGGGGGGGCAGAGCTGACAGGTGCAGTGTATTATTTACACACTTATACCCTTGGACACCTTTCTCCATGCTGGTGTATACCAAATCCCCCCTATGCCTATTTCCTAATAACAAGAAGTACACATTTTTGCCAAATAAAAACATTTATTTTGCATTTTAAATTATCCGCTGTCGGCGGTAGGGATGCCCCTCTGAGCGTGGTGTGGTGGTGGTGGCGGGGAAGCCACGGAGCAGCTCCTGGGATATCATGGCGATGCATCTCCTTAGCGCCTCGGTGCTGGTAAAGCATCGCAGTAATAGTCTGGTGCTGTTGATACAGCTAATGAGCATCCTGCAGGTGGTGTTGATCCAGCTCAAGGTCTCACTGGCGGTTATGAGCCAGATCCACCTGTTGGAGAGGCTGGTCACCCACGTGAGAAGCTGAATAGTTGTTGCAATCCATACTAGCTTCTCGCTGACCATGCCCATCAAATTTATCAGCTCACCGGTGGTAGGGGTAGTGATCCAGCTGGTAACAGTTGTCCAGATGTGCAGGTAGTTGCTGCGGGTGAGGGTGGTCGTCCAGATGATCAGGTCGCTGGTGGTGCATATCCAGGACATGATATCATTGGTGGTGGTGATCCAACTCAGCTGCTGAAGAGTGGCAGTAATCCAGATGAGCAGGTGGCTGTCAGTGAAAATCCAGCTCAGCAGGCGGCTGGTGGTGGACACCCAACTGAGCACATCACTGACAGCGCTGATCCAGCTGAGCAGGGTAAAGAAGGCACTTTCCATGCTGTGCAGATGGCTGGTGATGGAGATCAGGCTTATCAGGTCTCCGGTGGTCACATTCCAGTTGAGCAGCTGTCCAGTGGTGGTGTTTGGACCCTGTAGGCTGCTGGTGCTGGAGCTGGGCCTTTGCAAATTTCTGGTGGTAAAGTTGGGACGCTGCAGGGTGGTGGTATTGCCCACTGCAGGTCACTGGTGGCATTGTCCCAGCTGAGCGGGTCGCTGATGGAATTACCCCAGCTCAGCGGGTTGATGAAGGGTTCAATCAAGACTAGCTGGTGTCTGGTGGAAAGACAGCCCACCAGGATTGGAACCACATAACAAAGGAGGTTGCCAAAAATAGCAAGATCCCTCTCAATCCTCTCCTCTCTCTCCATGGATTGACAAAAGTAAGAAACACTAGAAATAACTGGCAGTATACGCAGGCAGAACGCAAGGTAGTACAGACAGTGTGATCACTAGTGAGTTCCTAAGAACAGAGAGTCTGGGGCTCTGCACCTTCTTTTCTAGGGCCCTGGGATGACATCACCAATTATGTCACTTACTTGATGTCACTGCGTGTCGTGTTCTGATATGATGTCATGAGCGTGCCCAGGAACGTTGTTGCCAGGCAACAGTGCAGACACAAGCTGGCCTGCAAGTGAAGTGAAAACCAACTGCCAGTACTAACGAGACAGACCATGTGACTGTGATTGAACTGAGCATGTGCAACGCATGAAAGAGGATGCCTGGCGGGCTGTTACCTAGGGCAACGGGTTATGAAATTAAGCAGCACATGGGGGGATAACTGAGTTTATGGGGGAGATTTATTAAACATGGTGTAAAGTGAAACTGCTTCAGTTGTCCCTAGCAACCAATCAGATTCCACCTTTCATTTTCCAAAGAGTCTGTGAGAAATGAAAGGTGGAGCACACTTCAAAGAGTCTGTGAGAAATGAAAGGTGGAGCACACTTCATAGCGGGAGAAACACCCAGGGCGTACAGTTACGCCCTAGGTCGTCTGGGGACAGACTTCCATGGCGTAACTATACGCCCTGGGTCGTCTAGGGGTTAAGTCATGCTTGTGCAATGGAAATTTGTTTGATTTAACATAATGCATCACTATAGACGTAGTTGTGACAAAACTCCTTTAAATGAGCGGGGAATGATCTCTAGCACCAGTGACAGTGACAGTGAGCACACTCAATTCATATAAGAGGTCTGGAAGGGCTGTGTAGGAGCTTGTATTCTTTTAAAGGAGTCTACCCATTAGGGGGAGGAGGCAGTGATCCTGCAACTTCTGTACCTCCCCCCCCTAAACGTTGTCTGTCTCCATGGTAGCTACAGCACAGCACCCACTGGCAGGGTAAGTATTGGGGGGTGCATACAGGATTTATGAGGCACTGTACAGTTTCTTGCTGTGAGGCCCCTGTGGATCCTAGCTAGGCCCCTGGCAGTGATTTATTGCAGCAGTTACTGTTAACTGTGGAACCTTATGTGGTTAAATGGCGTGATGTGAGTTATCTCTGATCCCGGCTATTACAGCAGCTCGCACCTGCCAGTGATGGTGCAGCCTCTGTGCCAGTACCTTCCCACACCTCCCAACCGTCTCAGGTCCACTATTTGGGGACTGTACCTATTTGTCCCGATGAGCAATCAGTTATATGTAGCACAGTGTATCACTACGCTATAGGGTCCATTTACACAGAGATTATCTGACAGATTATCTGCCAAAGATTTGAAGCCAAAGCCAGGAATGGATTTGAAAAGAGGAGAAATCTCAGGTTTTCCTTTATGACCTGATCTCTGTTTATAGTCTTTTCTGGCTTCAAATCTTTGGCAGATCATCTGTCAGATAATCTTTCTGTGTAAATGGACCCATAGGCTCCCCACTCCCCTTGTGGCCGCAGGCTTTATTATGCCTTCAGGTGCGAGAGGCCGCTCCTTCCCTCAGGGCTCCGACACACGTCACTTGTGTGCTGAGAGCAGAGGAGATGTGGGACGTATGCTGCGCTTCAGATGGGGTGGGGGAAATGCCCACAGGAGCTCACTGAGAGCTCAATAGAGTTAGGCTGGGTTCACACTGCATTTTTTGCAATCTGTTTAACGTATGTTTTATTGAAAGAAAACGGATGCAATTATGTGCCATCCGTTTGGATCCGTTTTTCTATTGACTTCCATTATTTTAAAAAAAATGTAACGGATGCGTTTTTTTTAACGGACACAAAAATAGTGTTGACTACGTTTTTCTGTCCGTTAAAAGTAACCAATTAAAAACAAATATGTTAAACGGATTGCGAAAACGCAGTGTGAACCGAGCCTTACAAAAGAAACCATCTCCTGCAGTGAGGTACCGCGCTGGGGAGTAAAGTGCAACTGCTTCCCCTGATTGGTGTTCCCTAAAGGCCGTATTCCATGGCCCAACTCTGAGAAGCAAACGAGCGATATCAGCGCTCTTTAGCTTCTGGTCCCCTGCTTGCTGCCGCGCTATTCCAAGCGGCAGCAGCAAGCGGGGAAATCCGGGGAGGGCCGGAGGCAGCTGTGGGAGGGGGGGGGTGCCCGGGTGATCTTCCGGGCAACCCATAGGGTATACTATTACACGGAGCAACAACAGCAGATCGTTGCTACATAAGTCGTTTGTCTTTCAACATGTTGAAAGACAAACGACTTCAACAATCAGCCGACATGAATAGTGTTGGCTGATCGTTGCCTCCTATTCCACGGGAAGATTATCGTCCGTAACGGCCGATATCGGCCAAATACGGCTGAGAATCTACTATAAACAAGACTATGGGGGAGGGCTGGTTACTATATGAGACTACAGGGGACGGCTGGCTACTATATAAGAGACTATAGGGGAGGGCTGGCTACTATATAAGAGACTACAGGGGAGGGCTGGCTACTATATAAGAGACTATGGGAGAGGGCTGGCTACTATATAAGAGACTATTAGGGAGGGCTGGCTACTATATAAGAGACTATGGGGGAGGGCTGGCTACTATATAAGAGACTATGGGGGAGGGCTGACTACTATATAAGGAGACTATGGGGGAGGGCTGGCTACTATATGAGACTATTAGGGAGAGCTGGCTACTATAGTAGACTATTAGGGAGGGCTGACTACTATATGAGACTACAGGGGAGGGCTGGCTACTGTAGGAGACTGTTGGGGAGGGCTGGCTACTATATAGGACACTTGGGAGCTGGCTACTATTTGGGCCCTACTGGGAGGGCTGACTACTAAGGGCAATTTTGGTTGGGTTGGCCACTACATAGGGCAATATTGGGGGAGGGGGGGGGGTTGGTTATAACCTGGGTTGGGGTTTAATCGTTTTATCATGTCATTTATCTTAGTGCACAGCGCTGGGAGACGCACACCGCTGACCGCCGCATTCACGCTTCAATAATTATCACGGGTGGCCGCCACTTTGTTAAATTTTGGCCCACTGTGTATTTGACACCCCTGATTAAGATGCTTAAAGAGAACCTATCACCTAAACCTTACTTTCTCTACTATTAATCTATCTCCCTGCCTATGTCTGCTTATGAAGATACAGAGTGCCTTTGCAGTCTGTATCTAATATTTTACCTAATTCTCGTTTTTCGGGCTGTACCGTCAGTACGCAGACAGTCATCAGAAATTTCGGGGCTCCATACAGCCAAAAAGTCTGGGCCTCCATTAGCAAAAGCGATAATCCCAAATATTTGCAATGCATCTTTAACTGATGTCTTTAAAGTGGCATGCAGACACAGTTGCTTTGACAGGTTGGCGCTCGCTTGCTGTTAAGATCAGGCCGTGTAATAGGGGCCTAAAGGGGTTGTTCCTCTTAGGTGTGTCGCTGAAAGAGACAACAAATGGGTTTCTGCCCAGGAGAATATCTGTTGATATATTTTCCATAGCCGATTGTTTTTCGCACTACCTTGATGTCATGTAATGATGTAATATTGTCTGATAGGATGTGCACGTGAACACCCTTCAAGGTATCCTGAGCTGATATTAAGGATATCTGAACTGCTTTGAGTCCCTTCATGTTTGAAGACTGTTTCAGGATTTCTTGATCCCAGGTACCCTGAAAATCTGGGTTCCTACTTGGGCACCCCAACGCGTCTGACTTGCGTCTGTCTTCATCACATATTTTGGTTGAGGGTTCCAAGCTATTCCCTTTTCCAGGTTCTGTCTTGTAAGCCACCAGCGAAGAGAGGAACTGACCTGAGGAGTAAGGGAAAATTTCTTTGAGGCCCTTTAGTCTCTTGTTCCATACCTTCAGTACTAGTGCTTGTAAAGTCCTGGAGTGAGCCTGACTCCAAGGCACCGCCAGGATGCAGGCTGTCATTGATCCTAGGACAGACATTGCTTCCCGGACTGAGGGAAGTAGTTTCTCTTTGAACTTCCGAATTTTTTCCGTTAAGTTCTCTATTTTTTTCTTCTGGGAGAAATGACATCTGGAGATCTGAATCCAGAAGAATCCCTAGAAAAATTTTCTGGGAGATGGAACCAAGTTGAGACTGGAGTAGACTGCGTGTGGTCTCTAAGTCCCGTAGTATCTTTTCCTGTGACTCTGCTACTATTAGTAGATCGTCCAAGTATGCTACTATATTTATGCCCTGTATGTGGAGGAAGGATACTACCTCTGACATGATGTTGCTGAAAATTCTTGGTGCCGACGATATCCCGAAGGGAAGGGCCCTGAATTGAAAATGACCTAACTTTTTGTTTATCATTAGTGCAAATCTTAGTAATTTCTGTGATTGGGAGTGAATTGGCGCGTCCTGGAGATCCAATGAAATCATCCAGGCGTTCTTGGCTATCAATGGAGTGGTGGATTTTATCGACTCTATTTTGAACTTCAGGTATTTTACATACTTGTTTAACGGTTTTAGATTTATTATTAAACGGTATGTTCCATTTGGCTTCCTCACTAGGAAGAGACTTGAGTAATGGCCTGACCCCCTCTCTTCCCGGGGGACAGGGGAAATGACATTCATGTGGTGGAGTTTGAGAACACTTGCCACCATCTCTGATTGTAGGGGACCTGGAGACTGTCGGGAGATGACGAATCTTTTTGGGGGAGGGTAAGCAAGTTCTATTTGATAGCCTTCCCTGATGATATTTAGGACCCATTTGTTCTCTGTGATAATGCAGTCTCCCCCCTACCGGACAAGTGTCATTGCTTATCCTGGGGGGGCTTGAGACTGTAAAAAATATTCTTCCCTTTGCCCCCCTTTGGATAGCTCCAGCGGCCTCCTTTACCTTTGCCCCGATAAGTTTCCTGATATCTGGGCTTCTTAAATTGCTCTTTTTTCTGCTGAGTTTTACTTTCTGGAATGGCTTTCTTTTTGTCTGCGCTTTTTTCAATGATTGTGTCAAGGGCGGAGCCAAATACATATTTTCCCTTAAAGGGGATTCCACAGAGTTTGGTTTTTGAAGCGGGACCCCCCCGTCCAATTTTTTAACCAGAGGGCTCTACGTGCTGCGTTCGTCAGAGCCCCATCTTTTGCAGCAAATCTTACTGATTCTGCAGTGGCATCTGATAGGAAAGCTGTTGCGTTCTTCAATAGAAGGAGAGAATTAATAATTCTCTCTCTGGAACAATCACTATTTAGGTGTTCCTACAGTTTTCCTATCCACAAATGTAAAGCTCTTGCTACACAAGTGGATGCAATGTTGTTTTTTATTGAATATGAAGCCGCGTCTCCCAAGATCTCCCGTATCTTCTTCACTAAAAGGGAGACGTCTCCTAATCTCGCTTGAGACCTGTAATTTTCTCTCCGGATCAGACCACTCATCTAAAATTAAAGACTGGAGTGTCTTGTGTAAAGGAAAGACCAGCTTTTTTTTAGGTTTAAGTCCCTGAAACATCTGGTCTTTTGCCGCTATTTCCTCTTGTATTTCCTCGAAGCCCAGGGCACTCCTTACAGCCCTAAGGAGTGGTAGGGTATGATCGGAGGAAAACATATATTTTTTAGTTTCTTCCTTATATTCAGCTTCATCTGGCATCAGATCTAAAGATTCAGGGATCTGGCCAGATTCACAGGATGAGTTTGACGAATGTCTTTTGCGTTTTGAAGAAGAGGCCATAGACATAACCGAGTCTGTATCAATATAGGCTGACGCCAAAGGGTCAGGATCTATGATCTGAGGAGTAATTGGGGTAGTGTCCCTGATAGAAGGGGCAGCTGGCGGAGATGTAGGAGGGACAGCTGGAGGAGGCATAGCCTGGGGAGGAACGGCTGGCACTTTTGCCATAGAGGCTAAGATTTCGTCCTTTTATCATTTTCCTGATGTCTTTGAGGAAGGAAGATCTATCTTTTTTAATAATGTCCTCTATGCATCCTGCACAGATATTCTTTTTATAGTTAGAAAGGATCTTGCTATTACAGGATACGCATCTCTTTACAGGCGTTTTAGATTTCTCTTTTTTGCCTGCAGAGGTGGTTGCAGTAGTAGATTCTTTAGTCTCCTAGAATAAATATGAGAGCCAAGAATCCATGAGTGTGAGTATATAGTAACACCCCCATACATACGCACATATATACCCTGATATATATATATATATATATATATATATCAGAGAAAAAAGTCCAGCACCAGGTCAGCATATACCATTAAAATTCCATACTTTATTAGAAAATCTTCACATAGGACAGTAATAAAAGTTTACGCGTTTCAGCGCTTCTCGCGCCTTGTTCACAACTGAAGCATGATACATACAAGCTCATATTGCTATATAAAGGGTAGTGCTGTACATCACATGACTAACCCCCAATTAAGAACCATATAACACATGTTAAAAACTTCACAGGCTTGGAAAGCAAGTTAACCCTTAAGGAGTAAGTTCAAAGTAGAAAGTGAATATAACCAATTTTTCTCATACATCATATAGGTTATTGAAAGCATGGCTAGAAAGTTGCTTACATTAAATGTAGTATATAAAGCACCAGACAATATATTTATAGACCTTAATATGTCAGGATCAAATCATGTCTAGAATTCAGACCCTCTGGGACTCTCGTTCCTAGTCTAAATATCCAGAAGGATTCTCTATTTAATAGTTTACGTCTCAGAGAGCCTCCTCTTTTTGGTGGA
This sequence comes from Dendropsophus ebraccatus, assembly GCF_027789765.1. Taxonomy (NCBI): domain Eukaryota; kingdom Metazoa; phylum Chordata; class Amphibia; order Anura; family Hylidae; genus Dendropsophus; species Dendropsophus ebraccatus. The sequence goes on along the minus strand of NC_091459.1, from coordinate 130,154,444 downwards.
CAGATTTTCTCAATGCCCATAACTTTTAGGGACTGTACCTTTCCAGCATGGGTTTCCCTGAAATGTCTGGTTAGGGATGACACATTCACCACCTCATTGCGCACATCTGATATGTGTTTCCTAATTCTCATTTTGAGGCTGGTGGATGTGCACCCCACATACTGTACATTGCAGAGTGTACAGGTAGCAACATAAACTACATGGGTTGTATTGCAGTTTATGTAACTTTGGATTTTATATGTATTATTATTAGAACATGATGTTACTTCTTTGGAAATCGCAACATGTGAACACGTTATACATCGCTGATGTCCGCACTTATATGACCCCTTCACATCTAGCCAGGTTTGTTCCCTGGGTTTCTCTCTAACATAAAGTGAGGGGGATAGAGTCATTCCTATGGTAGGGGCTCTGCGAGACACTACTTTGACTCCTCCTTTCGTCATCACCTGCAGTTTGTCATCTTGCCACAACAGTGGTAAATATTTTTTTATTATTTTGCTTATTTTAGAAAATTGTTTACTGTAGGTGGTGACGAAAACTACTTGTTTATTGTCCGATCTGTCCTTAGATTTCTTTCTCCTATTAGACAATTCCTCACTCAGCAGATCTTCTCTACTCACTAATGCTGCCCTCTCTATTGCTGAATCCAAAATTTCTTGCGGAAATTTCCTTTCCTTAAATCTGTCTTTTAGTTTTTCCAACTCCAATTCATATGTATCTTGCTTGCTACAGTTTCTTTTGAGCCTTATCAGGAAACACATATCAGATGTGCGCAATGAGGTGGTGAATGTGTCATCCCTAACCAGACATTTCAGGGAAACCCATGCTGGAAAGGTACAGTCCCTAAAAGTTATGGGCATTGAGAAAATCTGTCCACCAAAAAGAGGAGGCTCTCTGAGACGTAAACTATTAAATAGAGAATCCTTCTGGATATTTAGACTAGGAACGAGAGTCCCAGAGGGTCTGAATTCTAGACATGATTTGATCCTGACATATTAAGGTCTATAAATATATTGTCTGGTGCTTTATATACTACATTTAATGTAAGCAACTTTCTAGCCATGCTTTCAATAACCTATATGATGTATGAGAAAAATTGGTTATATTCACTTTCTACTTTGAACTTACTCCTTAAGGGTTAACTTGCTTTCCAAGCCTGTGAAGTTTTTAACATGTGTTATATGGTTCTTAATTGGGGGTTAGTCATGTGATGTACAGCACTACCCTTTATATAGCAATATGAGCTTGTATGTATCATGCTTCAGTTGTGAACAAGGCGCGAGAAGCGCTGAAACGCGTAAACTTTTATTACTGTCCTATGTGAAGATTTTCTAATAAAGTATGGAATTTTAATGGTATATGCTGACCTGGTGCTGGACTTTTTTCTCTGGTATGCTGTGACCCTGGCTCCGGGTCTTACCGTGCACCGACGGCTATACCACAGCAGGTGAGCTGACCAACAAACAGACTTTTGCAATTATCCTGGAACCAACAGGTCGTGCACACCTAGCTGAGCTGAGCACACTAAGACTGAAAGATACAGCATGTCTCAGCAATCTTCACAAACGGATAATGGAGAGGCATCAACACCCGTACAAGCAGGCATCGACCAGATACCACTGGGAGACAACGCTAGCAGGAAGGCTAAAGCCGCAGGCGTGTTTGAGATGAACCTCAGCTCAACGGGTGAGAATGCCTCTTCTGACCTACTTATACTTATGCGAAAGCTTGAACAGTTGACAATTAAGGAGTTAAAAGTGTGGTGGGATAAAGAAACCTTAATGAAATACGTGGAAAAAGAGATGATACCACGAGGACTGAGGTTGAAAAAATTGCCCACACGTGTATATGACCCTGAGTTTAAAGAAGAATGGGAGGCAGCTTTATCCGAGTGCTCACAAAAAATTATGAAACTTATTATCAACAGAGAGCAAAAATATTTGGCTGCATTGGCGGATGAAATTAAAGAAGCCAGAACCCAGATAAACCAGTTTCAACAAGTAACCGGCTTTGATGAATTAAATGTTGCCATTAAAACTAATGTGGAAAAACTAGAAAGCGAAATCATGACCTTCAAGCGCACCAAATTCCAAAGAGATGTATTGGACTATGAAAGAAAAGAGGTATACGCCTGGAAAAATTTCCAAGAACAAAATGATTTGGAAAATGGTGCCTCTACCCCACGGTCTATCCTAAAAAAACGCTTCTCCAAAAAACGCAAGTCGAATAAAAGTCCTGCGGATAAACCGCATGTGAGCTTTTCAGATTCTGAGGACCAACGAGGACTTTCTTCCGAATCAGACACATCGGTGGCAGGACCATCGACCGCAGCAACGAAAAAAAGCACTACAAAAAAGACGAAAACTCCAAAAAACGGAGGAGAAGAGGCGGCCGGAAACACGGGAATAAGAAGGTACCCAAAGAGACAATAATACCTGAACTGTCAGTTATAAATCTGTCTGGCCAAATTATCTCTGATATACAGTTGTCTGTCTTACAAAAGGGATTGAACTTTTCACCTACCTGTAATTTTGATTTATTTAAAACTATACTAGATGTTAATAAATTTTCTCGCAATTTAACAGTCAAAAGACACTTTTTTGACAGCCAGAAGGAGGATAAGGTAACATCTGGTATGGAAAATATGTATTCTGTTAACATGTGTACTAATTTAACTGAACAGCTGTCCACTTTGAATCTACATTGTCTAGCTGCAGAATCTATGATAGAGGACAATTCACATGCTGCATCTTTTGTGACTAGCAATCCTGGGTTTTACCCAGTGGCTTCACGCTGTGAGGCACTGGATAGATTCCAGGAGCTAGTAGAGAGGGATCTAACGAACCTTGAGTCGGCAGTAACACTGAACCACGCACAGGATAATTTAACTAAAGAAGAGCGGCTTGCTCTCATGGAATTAAAAAATAATAAAAATCTTACGATCCGTAGTGCAGATAAAGGTGGAGCGGTAGTACTGCTTGACTCGGGTTTATATGAAAAACTTAATTATGAAATGCTTGCGGATACCAATACGTATCGTAGGCTTTCATCAGATCCTACAAAGTTGTTTCAGACCAAACTCCAACGATTGGTAGAGGATGGTGTAGTTATGGGGGCTATTACTCAAAAAATGGCAGATTTTCTGCTGGTAGAAGATCCTATTACCCCGACATACCACTCTCTGCCAAAAGTACACAAGGGGATCTTCCCCCCCCCCATGAGACCCATAGTAGCCGGGATCGGCTCTATGGGAGAACGACTAGGCTCATGGGTAGATCACTACTTGCAACCTTTAGTTACAGTAACCCCCTCTCATGTGAGAGATACGAAACATGTACTGAATATCATGAGGAATTTTGGTTGGTGTGAGGGGTGGAAATTAGCTACAATGGATGTGGTAGCGTTATATCCTTCCATTCCGAGAGAGATAGCTATTACATCACTAGAATACTATTTAAAAAAATTTGGCTCATACTCAGATCCAGAAATTGAATTTATCATTATGGCTACAGATTTTCTTTTAAGCCACAATTATTTTGTGTTCAATGAAGAATATTATTTACAGATCCAAGGAGTGAGTATGGGAGCCAAATTCTCACCACCCCTAGCCAATATTGTGATGTCATGCTTAGAGGAAAAATACATATTCTCAACAAACAACAAATTTCTGAAGCATATTCAGTGGATCGGTCGTTATATAGATGACTTGGTCCTGGTGTGGAAGGATTCGGAGGATTCCTTCAAGCTATTTGCTGAGTATATAAATAACAATGAATATGGTCTGAAATTTACAACATGTTTTGGAGGTAATGAAGTATCCTTCCTGGATGTACGTTTGGTGGCTGACACGAACAATAATTGTGTACAGATTATGCCATATAGAAAGGATTGTGCAGGTAATTCTATATTAATGGCTACATCGTGTCACCCACCACACGTCATCCAGAATATGCCCTATGGGGAGTGTCTAAGGCTCAAAAGAAACTGTAGCAAGCAAGATACATATGAATTGGAGTTGGAAAAACTAAAAGACAGATTTAAGGAAAGGAAATTTCCGCAAGAAATTTTGGATTCAGCAATAGAGAGGGCAGCATTAGTGAGTAGAGAAGATCTGCTGAGTGAGGAATTGTCTAATAGGAGAAAGAAATCTAAGGACAGATCGGACAATAAACAAGTAGTTTTCGTCACCACCTACAGTAAACAATTTTCTAAAATAAGCAAAATAATAAAAAAAATATTTACCACTGTTGTGGCAAGATGACAAACTGCAGGTGATGACGAAAGGAGGAGTCAAAGTAGTGTCTCGCAGAGCCCCTACCATAGGAATGACTCTATCCCCCTCACTTTATGTTAGAGAGAAACCCAGGGAACAAACCTGGCTAGATGTGAAGGGGTCATATAAGTGCGGACATCAGCGATGTATAACGTGTTCACATGTTGCGATTTCCAAAGAAGTAACATCATGTTCTAATAATAATACATATAAAATCCAAAGTTACATAAACTGCAATACAACCCATGTAGTTTATGTTGCTACCTGTACACTCTGCAATGTACAGTATGTGGGGTGCACATCCACCAGCCTCAAAATGAGAATTAGGAAACACATATCAGATGTGCGCAATGAGGTGGTGAATGTGTCATCCCTAACCAGACATTTCAGGGAAACCCATGCTGGAAAGGTACAGTCCCTAAAAGTTATGGGCATTGAGAAAATCTGTCCACCAAAAAGAGGAGGCTCTCTGAGACGTAAACTATTAAATAGAGAATCCTTCTGGATATTTAGACTAGGAACGAGAGTCCCAGAGGGTCTGAATTCTAGACATGATTTGATCCTGACATATTAAGGTCTATAAATATATTGTCTGGTGCTTTATATACTACATTTAATGTAAGCAACTTTCTAGCCATGCTTTCAATAACCTATATGATGTATGAGAAAAATTGGTTATATTCACTTTCTACTTTGAACTTACTCCTTAAGGGTTAACTTGCTTTCCAAGCCTGTGAAGTTTTTAACATGTGTTATATGGTTCTTAATTGGGGGTTAGTCATGTGATGTACAGCACTACCCTTTATATAGCAATATGAGCTTGTATGTATCATGCTTCAGTTGTGAACAAGGCGCGAGAAGCGCTGAAACGCGTAAACTTTTATTACTGTCCTATGTGAAGATTTTCTAATAAAGTATGGAATTTTAATGGTATATGCTGACCTGGTGCTGGACTTTTTTCTCTGGTATGCTGTGACCCTGGCTCCGGGTCTTACCGTGCACCGACGGCTATACCACAGCAGGTGAGCTGACCAACAAACAGACTTTTGCATATATATATATATATATATATATGTGTGTGTGTGTGTGTGTGTGTGTGTGTGTGCGCGCACATCACCCTGGTGACATCTGGAGCTAGTGTATACAAAAAAAAACAAGGAGGCCCTGATGCAGAGTTGGCATAGGAAGCGTACTGAGCATGCAGAGATCGGCACACACAAGCGTGACTGAAGGGGGGTTACTCATGGTTACCGCCGAGGCAGTCTTTTCTGAAGCGGAGGAATCGATCTCCATAGAAGACGATTCGTCCCACTTGCGCCCTCCTTTTGAATGATGGCGTTGGACCGGAAGTGCCGTGACGTCACTTCCGGCGTGCGCGCCAGGCCTACTTCCGGAAGCCGTCGGACCCTCGTAGCAGTAGTAGGTGAATCCGACGGTTACCTCGCACTGCCGCCTCTTCTCCGTGTCCACCGCGCGAGTCCCCGATATGGAGCGAGGTCTCCGGAAGATGAAGGACCATACCCGGTAAGGGACGGAGGAGGAAGGAGACCTAGGCCCGATCTACCCCCGTCCTAAATGTGTCCTCTGGGGGATCTCTCCTCATCTTTACGCGGATCCCTCCCTCTCGTGTCTGCCCTAGCAGGACAGGAAAAAGCACTAGTGCTGGAGGGAAGGGGAGGGGCTTTTAACCTCTAGTGCTTTTTTCTGTCCCTAGGGTACAACCCATCCTCCTATGGTGCCATCGTGAAGGTGAGAAGAGAAAATTTCTTTCAAATCAACTGGTTTCACAAAGCTATATAGATTTTTAATTTACTTCTATTTAAAAATCTCAAGTCTTCTCATACTTATTAGCTGCTGTATGTCCTGCAGGAAGTGTTGTTTTGTTTACATTCAGAAACAGTGCTCTCTGCTGCCACAAGAGATAATATTTTTTTTTTTATATAATGGTAATAGGTGACGTGGATATGAGGGTGTGGCTATGGGGGACGGTTATGGGGACAGCGTGGCTATAGGGGGCGTGGTGCATTGTCGTGACTGTCTCTTTTCTCGCAGCAAGAGTTGGGAGGTATGCAGTAGTATATAGCCCCCCCCACACACACACTGTGTGTCCCCCAGTAGTATATAGCCCCCCTGTGCTCCCCCTCCCTTATAGCATATAACATAAAAAAGAAACACATACTCACCTGGGTCCTGGTGTCTCCTCTTTTCTTTACTCTTGTGGCGCACTGCAGTGGTCACTGCATGTGGAGTGCAGCAGCGGGCGGGGTGCCCTGCAGGGGGCGCCATGGATGGGTAAGTAGATTAACTTGTCGCCCATAGCAAACGCTGGCCTGCTCGAGGGGGCCCCTTTAACTAGTGGGCCCGGTGCAGATGCACCTTTTGCCATCGGTATCCTGTGAATTACGTCAGATTCGTTGGACTACGCCAATGACCAGTGTTTTTTGCTTGGATTTTAAACCAGTCGGGTTATGAAAAGGGGGGGGGGCCCTATGCGTTTTTTAAATTAATAACTTGTTTATGGGGAAAAAAAACATAGGGTTCCCCCATTTTTATAACCAGCCAAATAGCAGCAGTCTAGTAGTACCAGGGTGGGAAGGGCCATTTTTTTGGCCGTCCCCAGCCTAATAATACTAGCCTGCTGCCGCCCAATGCAGGGGAGCCAAATTTGACACACTGGGACTACTGGTACCCAGCTCTGGTGGCATTGGGTACTGGAGTAATAATGGGTGGGTTAGTACCAGGCTGGACAATGTAGCCCCCAGGGGGTTGGGACACTGGCGCCGCCTAGGCAGCTGGTGCTTGTGACTGACGGGACCAGGGAGCAGTCATGCGCATCCCTGAGGGTCGGTCCCTGGTATAGGATAGGTCTAGGTTCGGTGCTGCAGGGGCATACAAATAGACAGCCATGAAGTCACATGACTTCAGTGCAACGTCCCTGGCTGTCACAGTAGGATTCTCCCTCCCTCCCTGTTTTTTGCTTATTGTATTGTGTGTACAGTGTGTCCATGAGTTTTTTTTCTCCCTGAAAAGTCACACTAAAAACCAGCTATGGCATTTTTCAGTGGAGCAGAAGACTTCCATTGAAGTCTATGGGAGAAAAGCAGCAAAGTTTGCTGAAAAAACGCCAAACTCTCAGCCTGCTGTGTTTTGGAAAATGTGCCACAGAACCACAAAAAACACCACAGTGGAGAAAAAAATGCAGAGTAAAGCCAGCCTCAGGCACACAATCAGCCTAGAATCACACAAGAACAGCTTAGATACACATGCTGTGCAGACAGTATCGCACAAGATGGTTGCAGTTGAAGAATTCCTTGGGTTTAGATACACTGCCGCACTAAGGGTGCTTTTACACAGAGAGATTTTTTTGAAGCCAAAGCCAGAAATGGATATGAGAAGAGGAGAAATCTCAGTCTTTCCTTTATGCAAAAGAACACTGCAGAGACACCATCACATGTCTCAACGTCAGTGAGCTAGCCAGACCTCCCTCCGGAAAGGAACAACCAAGCCAAGGAATGCCTCCAATCAAGGAAACCACCCAAGCAAGGTCTCCATCCACAGACAGCTGTTTCGGGGTATTTGCCCCTCATCAGTGTGTAGTAGGAATCTGGCTAGTGGGAGCAATGACTAGTAAGTGCAGTTGGGGCGGTGAACTGGGCCGGCGGGGCAACACAGGAAGGGGCGGGCTGGGCGGGACACAGTGGTGCTCGGAGCAAGTGGGACACGCCCCAAATGCTCTAAAGCTCATGATATGCATAAAAGCAATTAGGGTATTACTAGGCAATGTGGGGGAGTTGGACAAGTTTCAGAACAGTGATGTGCAGCTTAGGCAATCAGCTTATGGAGCATATCAGCAGGTTGTCTGGTCAGAACCTGCTGATAGTGCCACTTTAACAAACGGACTTGTTAAACTACAAAAACATAGTGGGACCCAGACCAAGTCCAGATAAATGTTAGTGAGCCAGTGTATTTAAACCCGTGAAAAAATTCTTTTACTTTGTCTATCATGTGTGATACTGCCTGCTTGGCAGGTGACTGTATCTTAGCTGTTCTTGTGTAATTCTATCTATTAACTGTATCTAAGCCTATCATGTATGACACAGTTACACTGTATCCATGCACAGGGGCGTAGCTGAAGGCCGATGGGCCTTGGTGCAAAATTTTAGCTTGCCATCCCCCCATCCTACCTGATGAGGCACAGTCAGAGGCCAAAAAAACGTTATATCTAAGTACTCTAGCTTGACGCCCTGTAATGTGCCCCCTCATGTACTCTACCACTGCTTCCCTCTCATGTACTGTACCACTCCCTCCCCCTCATGTACTGTACCACTCCCTCCCCCTCATGTACTGTACCACTGCCTCCCCCTTATGTACTGTACTACTGCCTCCCCCTCATGTATTGTACCACTGCTTCCCCCTCATGTACTGTACCACTGCCTCCCCCTCATGTACTGTACCACTGCCTCCCCCTCATGTACTGTACCACTGCCTCCCCCTCATGTACTCTATCACTGTCCCCTATAATTAGTGGACTGTACTGTGTCATTCTCAAATCATTGTTTCCCAATCTTTGACTCTCCAGCTGAATAACTACAACTCCGATCCTGAACTGCCAGCAGGACATGATGGGTTTTGTACTGCTGCAACATGGAGAGAAACAGACTGCAAAACTACAACTGCCATCATGAACTGTTAGCAGGACATGATGGGGATTGTAGTTCTTGGGATAATCTCACCTGTCCAGGTCCTTGCTGTTCACGTCTGGCTGTTGTGTATGGGAGAGGAGCTAATTGCTCTGCTCATTACATAGAGCAGAAGTCCAGGAGGCAGAAGAGGGAGCACTGAACTTTTTTTTTTCTTTGGTAGAAACCGGTATCTCCAGAACTATGTTGTATTTAGTGGACTACGTCGATGACTTCTTTTTCAAAAAATAAAATGGTCAACAAGTGGTAAGGGGGTGTTTATCTTCACTTAACCTCTTGGTTGCCAGACTGTAAGCAGCTATCTGTTAGGAAGCTTCATATTGTAAGGAGCAGAACACCTATCAAAATGATGGGTGTTCTACTCCTGCCTTTTTTGTGTCTCTCTTCTTTTTGTTTTTTTAGATATCGGTATCCAGAGGATTACATCAAATTCCCTGGACTACATCCATGAACAGCTGATTTTTTTTTTTTTATAAAATGGTCTATGAGAGTTTTTTTAAATAAAAAATATTTATCAATTGTGTCCTGTGTTTTTTTTTCCTTTTTATTACAGGCTTAGTTGTGGAAGGTGTCTGATAGACGGCATCTATTACCAAGTCAGGGCTTATTAATAGCTAGTATAAAATGGCTAACACCAGGCCTGGACTGGCCATAGGGCATTTCTGGCAAATGTGTAACGCTCGTAATGAGCGCTCATAGTTACCGTTCAGCCTTCGGCTCCCTCCCTGTCAGTCACTCTTGTGGCTGCAGCGGTCACAAGAGGCGGCTCTGTCCTCTCTCTGGTTTCAGCGCTCGAGTGATGTCACTGGAGCACTGACGCCAGGACAGGGGAGAGCGGCCTCTTGTGACCACTGCAGTGCGGGCACAAGAGCGAAGAGAAGAGGAGACACCAGACCCAGGTGAGTATAAGTGTTTGTTTTTTTATGTTATATGCTATATAGGAGAGGAGCACAGGGGGCTATATACTACTGGGAGAGTGCACAGGAGGGCTATATACTACTGGGGAGCACAGGGGGTCTATATACTAATGGGGAGCGCACAGGTGGGGCTATATACTACTGGGGGAGCACACAGGGGGCTATATACTACTGGGGAGCACACAGCGGAGGTCTATATACTACTGAGGGAGCGCACAGCGGGGGGCTATATACTACTGGGGGAGCACACAGGGGGGCTATATACTACAGGGGGAGCGCACAGGAGGCTGTATACTACTGTGGGAGAGCACAAGGGGCTATATAGTACTGGGGGATCGCACAGGAGGGCTATATACTACTGGGGAGCACACAGGGGGGCTATATACTGCTTAGGGAGCACATGGGGGCTATATACTACTGGGGGAGCGCACAGGAGGGGCTATATACTACTGTGGGAGTGCAGAGGGGGCAATATACTACTGGGGGGCACGCAGGGGGGCTATATACTACTTGGCACAGAAAGGGACATTTTTACAATACGGGGGCACAGCAAGGGACATTATTACTATATGTGGGCACAGGGACATTATTACTATATGTGGGCACAGCAGGGGATTCTACATACAGGGGGCAACCCAGATAGAGCCTACAGGAGAGAAAAGGGGTATAAAGTTCCTAGAAATGTTTGGAGCCTAAGATGTTTGCCTGGCAGGTTGAGAAGAGACGGATTGTAGCTGCAAGAAATCATCATGGTGGTCTGGGCCGGATAAAGAGGACAAGGTAAGTGACACCTCAGATCAAAGAAGACGTCACCTGTAAGTCCCTGAATGATCATTTTTGCATTCAGTAGAACATTATTTGGTAGGAGCGCTGCACTGCTCTATGCGGCAATAATAGTAACAGTTCATGAGGAGCAGTGAGTGCTGCACTAGGTAGCAAATGTTTACAGTTTAATAATAAAATGATGATATTAATAAAGTGAAGCGGTAGAGCCGGGGCCCTAGAATTTAAAAATAACAGTAAGGCTGGGTTCACACTACGTATATTTCAGTCAGTATTGTGGTCCTCATAGTGCAACCAAAACCAGGAGTGGAATAAAAACACAGAAAGGATCTGTTCACACAATGCTGAAATAGAGTGGATGGCCACCATATACCAGTAAATAACGGCCATTATTTCAATATAACAGCCGTTGTTTTAAAATAACAGCAAATATTTGCCATTAAATGACGGCCATCCACTCAATTTCAACATTGTGCTAACAGATCCTTTCTGTGTTTTTAATCCACTCATGGTTTTGGTTGCAATATGAGGACCACAATACTGACTGAAATATACGTAGTGTGAACCCAGCCTAAATATGAAGTTGTGAACAACACCTCCCAGCATGCCCTGACAGCTATAGACCTTCAGGAACTGCTGGGAGTTTTAGTTCTTCCTACAAAATTTTAAAAAATTTATTTTGTAGGGAGAATATAACTCCCAGCAGTTCCTGAAGGTCTATAGCGGTTTGGGCATGCAGGGAGTTGTAGTTCACAATCTATGGGGTTGGGTGTTACATTTTTTATTCCTGTAAAATGAATACCCCAGAACTATGTAACACTTAACCCCATAGATTGGGAACCACAACTCCCATCATGCCCTAACAGCTATAGACCTTCAGGACCTGCTGGGAGTTTTAGTTCTCCCAACAAAATATATTTTTTATTAAGGTAAAATTAATACATCAGAATTATCTATTTTGTTGGCAGAATTACAACTCCCAGCAGTTCCTGAAGGTCTATAGCAGTTAGGGCATGATGGGAGTTGTAGTTTCCAATCTATGGGGTTAGGTGTTACATAGTTCTGGGGTATTTATTTTACATGACTAAACATATGTAACACCCAACCCCATATATAGTAAAATACAACTCCCAGCATGCCCTGACAGCTATAGACCTTCAGGAACTGATGGGAGTTGTTGTTCTTCCTACAAAATATTTTTTTATTAATGTAAAATGAATACCCCAGAATTATGTAATACCTAACACCATCAATTGTGAACTACAACTCCCAGCATGCCCTGACAGCTATAGACCTTCAGGAACTGCTGAGAATTGTAGCTGCTGGTATTGTCCAACAAGATTATATGGTATATAGTGTCTGTGCTGCAGTGACATTTTATCATATAATTTCCCCCGTACGGTAAGTGGGCCTGTGTGCGTTGAAATGCCGGGGCCGATTTTCAGTCCCATGTGGATGGATACCTTGCTGAGGTGGTTTCCTTGACTGGAGAACGCCTATGGCTTGGTTGTTCCTTCCCAGAGGGAAGGTCTGGCTAGTTCACTCACGTCGAGACATGTGATGGTGTCTTTGCAGTGTTCTTTTGCATATTCGATTTCCCAGGGGGCAATGTTCTAGAATACATTGACGTTGAGACACGTGATGGTGTCTCTGCGGTGTTTTGGTTGATCTCCCTGAGGTCAACCAGCGTCCTTTTGCATGCACTTACTAGGCATTGCTCCCACTAGCCAGAAACCTACTCCACACTGATGAGGGGCAAAAAAACCCGAAACAGCTGTCTGTGGATAGATACCTTGCTGAGGTGGTTTCCTTGACTGGAGAACACTCTGGCTTGGTTGTTCCTTCCCGGAGGGAAGGTCTGGCTAGATCACTGATGTCGAGACATGTGATGGTGTCTCTGCAGTGTTCTTTTGCATATTCGATTTTCAGTCCCAGTCCGGCCCTGCAGCGGGATATCCATCCTGCTGCGAGTTTGTCTGCCGATAGGGTGTACAGGGCAGGGATCCGCAGCGAGAAACCCGCTGTGGATGTGCTACCTGTGAACGCACCCTAAAGGGGTATTCCAGAGAAATAAATTTTTTTTTTTACATTTCATTCTTTTTAGTATAACTGTATTAAACAAAATGTCCTCCTGCGGTGTCTCTTGGTCCCCTGCTACCACCTCCACCTCCAGGTTGAACTTACCTCGTCAGTGACAGCTCGCTCAGCCAATTACTGGTCACGATAGGGCTGGGTGATTAATCGTGGAAAAAAAAAGTAGACTAAAAATCGCCTCAGTTAGCTGAGTTAGCAGGTCAGTTTTCTCAGTTTGGTTTTTCCACACCGGTCTTGACACTCATCCGGCACCCACAGTCACCAATTTTAAACACCTGCCACAGTGGATACCACCAGCATGTGAAAACTTGGGGGACAACTCTCTAGTGCCAAATTAAAATAGCTGGCCCTCCCCACTGTAGGGGACATCGCTGCCAGCCTTAATTGTGATGTAGATTTAGGGTGCCTTCACACGTACCGTATCGCTGTGTAGTTATCACTACGAGTTTCTCGCACATAAATCCACAGTGATACTGATTGCTTTCAAGCCAGTGTATGTGTATTCTCATTGCGTGTTTGGTGCGATTTTTACATGCAAGTTTTGATTTTCACAGGCGAGTTCAACACCACAAAAAACGCAGCTAATTTCATGCGAGTTTGATGCAAGTTTGGTGCAAGAAATAAGCAGCGATACGGTACATGTGAAGGCACCCAGCCCTGCTGTTCACTCTCAGTCAGTGATTGGCTGAGCGGGCTTTCACTGCTGAGACGAGTTTGTCTTTTAGGTTATGGTGGTAGTGGTCAGCACGGAACCTAGAGACATTGTAGAAGGATACTGGTGGACCGCTGTGGGGTAAGGATGAGATGTTTATTATGTTTTATATAAGGACAGCGACATATAACAGACATTTAAGTGCCGGAGTATCCCTTTAAATATTCCCCACGTTGGGCACATGGCAGATGTCTTTTCTTTTTATTTTATTTCACTCTGTAACGTTCTCTTCTAAATAAACTCTTAACTGTTTTAATCCACCAAAAGACAAACATGATCCTTTATTTATCCTTATCAGAAGAATAGGTTATTTTCTTAAAGGACAACTCCGGCGGAAAAATTTTTTTGGCTTATTTAACATACATTACAAAGTTATATAACTTTGTAATGTGGTTAAATACCCGGTCTGGCCCCCTTCCCCCACTTTCCGACTCCCGACCCCCCACCCCGGAAGTTAAAGAATGTATACATTACCTATTACGGTCGTCACGGTCCTCTTCTCCCGGGCGGCATCTGGTGACGGGTGACGTCAGAGCTGGGGGGCGGTCCGGGTCTTCTTCCTCTTCGGCGTCTTCATTGAGAGTGAATGGGAGAGAAAAGGCTGCTGGTGCACATGCGCACCAGCAGCCTTTTCATTGGCTGGAGCGCATCACATGGCTTCCAGCTTGCTCAGTCTTGATTGGCTGAGCTTGCTGGAAACCATGTGATGCGCTACAGCCAATGAAAAGGCTGCCGGTGCGCAAGCGCACTGGCAGCCTTTCCTCTCTCATGGACCTGGAAGCAAGAGACATCGCTGGACGGCGGACGCAGGTGACGGTGAGGCGGACGGCGGGCGAATGGAGTGGCGATCGTCACCGGAGGGATGGTGAGTATGGTGTCTGTGTGTGTCTGTGTTTTTTTTGGGGGGGGGGGTCCCGCCGGAGTTGTCCTTTAACACAATCCCTTTAAAGGGTTATTCTGGAGGGAAAAAAAAATTCAAATCAACTGGTGTCATAAAGTTGTATAGATTTGTAATTAAATTTTTCAAATTTTCATTAAAACAGCAATACAAATCACACCCTAGTGGGCGGCTTAGTACACATATATAATGCACACGTGGATTTACGAAAACAGAACAGCGGAAACAACAGGCTAATATAATGTAACCAAACCAGCACACACCATGACTCCCGGTGGGGGACGGCATTACGCAGGTACATAAAGAGTAGGCAGTGAGCTAACACTCGGTCAAAGACCAAAGAAGAGCCACCTAGAAGGAAAAAAAGGAAAGAGAAGAGAATGGGGAGGGGGGGGGAGGGGGTACAGGGAAGGCTGTGCCTCACTGAGCCAAAAGAGTCTTGTATTCATTCGTCTCGGTGAATTGTTCCTAATAAAACCATGTCCGAAAAAACTTGGAATTATGTCCATGTAACTGTGCACAGGCCCGCTTCTGCCATGAGGCGGAATGAGCCTTCCGCCTCAGGCGGCATATTTTGCGGTCCGGCAGGGGGGCGGCATTATGTCCCCCCTGCTGTCATTTTTGTTAAGTATCACTTAACAAAAATGACAGCGGCCGCACACCTGTCCCGTCGCCCGCGCTCTCCACATCCCGTCAGGTCCCGCGATGTCACCCTACAGCTGTCACGGACCTCCAGGCTGTGGTGAGTGCCCGGAGTCGGTGGGTGACGTGCTGGGGTGATCGGGTCCCGATCCCGATCACCCCACTCACTCACCACAGCCTGGAGGTCCGTGACAGCTGCAGGGTGACGTCGCGGGACCTGACGGGATGTGGAGACAGCGGAGAGCGTGGGCCGGCTGCGGCGTGGGACAGGTTAGCGGCTGGCTGGGGGGGGACGTCAGAGGGGGGCGATGCCGGCCATCACTCGGGGGCGGCCGCCTGAGGTTTGCCTCAGGCGGCAGAGACCCCAGAATCGGCCCTGACTGTGCAGTGAGGTCTTCCATGCGTTTAATGTCCTCAACTTTGCGGATCCACATGGCAATGCTAGGGGGATCAGGGTGGCACCAGAGGGCCGGGATACATGCTTGTGCGCCGTTAATCAGATGTCGGAGGACAGAGCGACGGTAAGTTTTAAGGGAAATATCTGATAGATGCAGGAGAAAGAGCGATAGCGAGAAGGGGAGCTGATGGTCAGTAAAGGTGGAGGAGATGCGCCACACCTCCTTCCAGAAAGCGACTAATTTGGGAAAGCTCCAGAAGGTGTGCAAGAGAAAGCCTTCTCCACCACAATTTCTCCAGTATAGTGGCGAGACGTCAGGGAAGATCCGGTGGAGACAGGTAGGGACCCGGTACCAACGTGAAAGTAGCTTATATCAGGCCTCTTGGAGGCGCGAGGAGATAGAAGAAGAATGTGTGCAGGTAAGGAAAGTGGTGTATTCTTTCCAGTCTTACACAGCGCTCTCTGCTGCCACCACTGTCCATGTCAGGAACTGTCCAGAGCAGGAGCAAATCCCGTTAGAAATTCTCTCCTGCTCTGGACAGTTCCTGACATGGACAGAGGGGGCAGCAGAGAGCGCTGTGTCACAAAGATCACTGATATTGTGCTTATAAAGGCATTAGCAGTGCCCAGTAGATACGGATATTTTCTTTCCTACAATGTCTTCCGCCCATGCATATATCATCCAGCATGCATCCCTGCAATCAATCCTGTTATCTAGTCATCGGATTGGAGACCACACTGTGGCTAGTCATGGGTCACAGCTCTCTGCCTGTCAGTGCGCTCTGCGGAGGTGATTGACAAGTAAAGAGGCTTTTACGTCACATCCTGCCGGGACCTAGAAGCCTCTTTCCTTGTCAATCACCCCCTCAAAGCGCACTGACAGGCAGAGAGCCGTGCTTAGTTATGGCCCTGTCTCCGGCTGCTTACATAGCAGGAATTTGCATAACCCACTGCATTAAAAGTCATCTTTCCCACATATAATGTTACCGGATTGCGGGAGGAAGATATGGTAGGAAAGATAAAGGGGGGGGATTTATCAAACATGGTGTATAGTGAAACTGGCTCAGTTGCCCCTAGCAACCAATCAGATTCCACCTTTCATTCCTCACAGACTCAATGGAAAATGTAAGGTGGAATCTGATTGGTTGCTAGGGGCAACTGAGCCAGTTTCACTTTACACCATGTTTGATAAATCTCCGCCAATGTCCATATCTAGTGGGCACTGCTAATGCCTTTATAAGTGAAATGCCGGTTATTGGTTCCCTTTAATAGCATTGATTTTTGGATCTTGTCAGATGTCTAGCTATGGCATCAATCAGGCAGTTCTCCATAGAAGAAATGCTTAAGAATATCTGTACAACTTAGGGTAGGGGTGAAGGAGTGGGCATCATAACCCGTCATAGATGTCGGTGGTTCTGCTGATCTGATTTCGACCCATCATAGCTGTAGGATGATTACTATTACCTCTAATGGGTGAAACATTTAAAAACTTATCGAAGGGAATTGTTCCCCCAATATATTCTGAATATGACCACACCTTACGAATTATCACATATATACATATATATAATCGGTCATATATAGATATATAGTAGACAAGCATCGTGTGTTATTCATCATCAGCACAGTATCACAGCAGTAGTCAAGCATTGTGGGTAAGATATAGTGGTGGATGGCGGCTATACGCTCCAGTGCTGCCGTATCTTCTAGCTCACACCCGGCTTCTCAATGCAGCAGTTATGCATCCGGTTTTTGCAGACACCGATCCGGGTCGCGTTCTTGTAACAGGGTTCAAACTGGCACTTTCCATTTTTCTTACCGCAGTCCAAAGAGTCCTGTGAGAAATACACTGCGCCATAGAAAAAAAATCATGAAGAGAGACTCTACCCAAAATGATCAAACACCATCTAATAGTAATAGAAAAGAAATCTAATTGGTGCAACAATAACGTCACACCGCGTCCAAGAAGTCCCATATAGTGTTCATATAAATAGTCCAAATAGCCCAAATAGTGCCTAAAACTATAAAAAAAAAAAAGTATATACAGCATTGAGATGAAAAATGTCGCTGTACTTATAGGGGGATTTATGAAGAGCGGCGTACAAGTACCCAGGTCTTATATAAGGCCCCATCCCCTTTTCCCCGGCAGGATTCACTTAGAGGCGCACGCCTCGCTAAGAGGCGTACTAAATCTACACCTGCTCCCAGCAGGTGTAGATTTGGATCATGATTTATGCCTGCGAGCAGGCGTAAATCATGATAAATGAGGCGCGGGGGGAGGCCACGCCTTTTTCCCCGCCTCGTCACACCCCCAAGCTACCCCAGCCCGCCCATCGGGCGAGCGGGGCGTGTGTAAAGTGTACGCCAGGGAGATGGGGCGAATCTGCACCTGCGTCTTGGGCAGATGCTTCGTAAATGTCCCCCATAGTATACAGTGCGTATATGAAATGAGGCATTATGGGGGGGGGGGGGGATTTATCCAACATGGTGTAAAGTGAAACTGGCTTAGTTGACCCTAGCAACCAATCAGATTCCACCTTTCATTCCTCACAGACTCTTTGGAAAATGAAAGGTGGAATCTGATTGGCTGCTAGGGGCAACTGAGCCAGTTTCACTTTACACCATGTTTGATAAATCTCCCAGTATGTGTCCATATAATACGTTTTATATGGGGCTCCTATAAATTGCTCCATACAGGGCCCCATTACTGCAATATGGTACATTGCTGCCCCTTCTTTTGCAAAGCCGACAGGTTCCAGAGTTCAGATTATTGTGGCGTATCATTATGCCATTGTGTTCAGTAATTGGGATGGCCCCTCCATAAAACAGCCCTGTGGCAGCTATGGTGCCGGGGGTAACATTTATTTCTTCCCTATGGACATTGTAAATCTGTGCAGGGCTAGATCCTTCTTCTGCTGGCACCCTAACATTGGCAAACAAGGTTGAAGAGAAGGGCTAGGGGTCATAATGTCTTCCTACAAGAAATGGGAAAGAGGGGACAGACACCAAGCCATTTTAACCCACGATGGAGAATCAGCAGTATGAGGGGGGACCTTTTATTATTACGGTGCCCCTTCCTTCCCCTCTCCGTATCCCCCTAAATCTATGATTATTATTATTGGTTTTACAACACTCTGGAGTCCCAGTGATTCCTCATTACTGACCATCACTGTTCTTTAGATCCGGTTCCTGTGCTTGGCTTCCTGGAAAACATAAAAAAAAATTATGAACTATTTGTTATTGGGGAAAGGATCAATATTGTGCTGAAATAACTGGGTGCATGGGAAACTGAACCCTGAAGAGATGATATATAAAATAACCTCAAGGTATACGGCCTTCTCCAAAGCTGTAAGCACCCTAGCATATCCCTGTCCAAGCTAATACTCAGAAGGACGAGTTCATTTTCCGAACGTCAGTATATAATCTAAGGGTGCGTTCACACCTACAGGATCTGCAGCAGATCCGCAGCAGATTTGATGGTGTAGATTTGATGCTGTGTTCAGCTTTTTAAATGAAATCAGCTGTGGATCCGGTAAGTGTGAACGTACCCTAATAAGCATTTTCTGACATATCATTGATTGGCTGCATAACTCTTCTTACATCTGGCCTTGCTCTCTCTTAGGGTCCTATTAGACAAAGCGATTTTTAATGACTAACGATTCGTAAGCGAGATTGTTCGTAACATTCGTAAGCGAGATTGTTTATTGTTTGCCTGAAATCATTCACCATATTACACAGAACGATAGTCGTTAGTTATGATCGTTACTACAATTGTTTACTCCATCTAATCCCAGCAAAAGAATGAATGATGTGCAATTATACTGAACGATTAGTGAACGAATGAGGAATTACAGCAGGCGATTTACGAACGATTAATGATGATTTTAGGGTCAGATTTAAATCAACGATCAGCGACACATGAACAATTTTTCAACCATTGCCTGCAATTACACACAATGATTATTGTTTGAATTCGAACAATATAACAATTTTCTGCTTGATAATCATCCCGTTTAATAGGGCCCTCTTTAAAGGAGAAGTCAGGCGAAAATTTTTATTAAAGTATTGTATTGCCCCCCAAAAGTTATACTGTACATTTCACCAATATACACTTATTACGGGAAATGCTTATAAAGTGTTTGTTTCCCTGTACTTACTACTGCAAGGCTTCACTTCCTGGATAACATGGTGATGTCCCTTCCTGGATAACATGGTGATGTCCCTTCCTGGATAAAATGGTGATGTCACTTCCTGGATAAAATGGTGATATCACGACCCGACTCCGAGAGCTGTGCGGGCGGTGGCTGCTGGAGAGGATGATGGCAGAGGGATGCTCAGTGTCCCCAGGGGCGGTCTTGGCATTTCTGGGGCCCCAAGCAAAGTCATGTCCACCCCACCCCCCCTTAACATGCGCTCCCCCCTCCAGTAGTTCTCTTATAACCCTCCTACCACCATACAGTAATTGCATATTGCCTCAAAACTGCTTTGAAAAAAAACAGATATATAGACTAAACAAAATAATATATAGATTCCTTGTGTGCTGTCCCCAGTCGTATATACCTCCTGTGTGCTGCCCTCAGTTGTATATACCCCCTGTGTGCTCCCCCACTTGTATATAGCCCCCCGTGTGCTCCCCCACTTGTATATAGCCCCCCTGTGTGCTCCCCCAGTTATATATAGACCCCCTGTGCTCTTCCCCGTTTATATAGACCCCCTGTGCTCTCCCATAAGTATATAGACCCCCTGGGAGCTCCCCGTTTCTATAGCCCCCCCTGTGTGCTCCCCCCCGTTTATATAGACCCTCACTGTGTGCTCCCCCCGTTTATATAGGCCCCCGCTGTGCATTCCCCACCCACCCATTTATATAGACCCCCCTGTGTGCTCCCCCCTCCCATATAGCATTTAACACAAAAAAACAAACACTTATACTCACCTGGGTCCGGGCGTCTCCTCTTCACTCTTGTGGCTGCAGGAAGTGTTTTCCCTGCGGTCACAAGAGGCCAATGTCCCCTTGTCTTGGCACCGGCACTCCAGTGACTCGGCAACAGAGACACAGAGCGGCCTCTTGGGACTGCAGGGAAAATACTTTCTGCGGCCACAAGAGTGACTGACAGGGAGGGAGACAGTGTCTCTCACCCTGTCAGTGCTACCACTGCTGCTGAAAGTAACTATGAGCGCTCGTTACGAGCGCACATAGTTACAGTTAAGATCGCAGCAGCGGGGCAGCGGTCTTGGGCACCAGAGCAGGGCCCCCCTGGATGTAGGGGGCACCGCGCAATTGCGTGGGATTCTTGATGCCCAAGACCGCTTCTTAGTGTCCCTCCAGTGCCCTGTGTCCCTTAGTGCCCCCCTGCCATCATCCTCTCCAGAAGCCACAGCCCGCACAGCTCTGGGAGTCGGGTTGTGACATCACCATGTTATCCAGGAAGTGACATCACCATGGTATCCTGGAAGTGACATCACCATGTTATCCAGAAAGTTAAGCCTTGATGCAGTAGTAAGTGCAGGGAAAAAAACATATTATGTGCATTTCCTGTAATAAGTGTATATTCGTGATTTGTATAACTTTTGGGGGCAATACAATACTTTAAGGGTGCAAACACACAGGACGTATACGCAGCGAGTTTCTCGCTGCGTATACACAGTGAAAGTCGCTGCGTTTCCCGTCCCTGTGTAGTCAATGGCAGGCAAAATCGCAGCAGGGATAAACAGCCGTGGGGACGATCGGGGCTGCCGGGGCTGTAGGATGTGTTAAGGAGGCTGCGGGCGGCGGCTGGCTGGAGCATATACTTTACCTGGTCCCTGCTCCGGCGGCCGGGGTTAAAAGGGCGGGCTGCCGACAAACTCGCAGCAGGGATAGTCAATGCCTGCCATGCCTACCATGCCTGCCAGGGATAGTCAATGCCTGTCTTCTCACAAGATGTGAGAAAACAGTCCCAACAACAACACACCTCGGATGGTACAATAAGGAATGAGGCACATGTGGCATCTTTCTGTCTGTCTTACATAACGTCCTGGAAAACTATTTCCTCAAAATAGACCCCAAAAAGATATTTTATAAGTGGTCTTCTTTGACAGGGGATCAGGAGACAACTGAAGTCATTTATTAGGCTGGGCAACTATCAGGCGTCATAAACAAGAGGTGGAGAGAGACCTATGTTAAACTCTCCCTTTTTGCATTATATTGTTTTATTATATTGCCCCCCCCCCTATCTTTCCCCAATCACGGCGTGCTCCAAATGTCATCCTCCTTTAACAAACCTTTGGCATGTGGTATGGACATGCCTGTCCACATTGGGGAAATGGAATCAGGTCGTTTCTTACATTCATAACCATTACAAAATCAAATTGACCCTGACACCTCTAGAGATCCTGTTTCACCAAATATACTCTCCATAAATTTTATGCTGCCCCAAGGCAAAACTTTAATTAGTACATGTCCCTCTACTAGTTGCCCTGCGGTGTCTGTTTACCAATTGGCTATTACCGACCACACGAGACCACACGCGCAAATGTTAAGAACGCTGTTAAAGATTTTCTTTAGGGTAAATAGAGACAGAGAGGCACAAAGGATAACGTTTTCTCCATGAATGAAAGTCTTTTAGGGCCAGTTCAATTCTTTGAGCCGAGAGCGACAGAAGCAGAGGCATTATTATTAAAGGGTTTTTCCGACCAAAAAACGCTTTCTATATTGTTGCCTTTTGGGCGGGGGGTATTTATATTTACCTCCTGGGCTCACGCCGTCGCCTCCATTTATCGGCACAAGACCCGGTAGACAGCCAATCAGTGGCTTCAGTGATGTCCCGCCTCGGCTGAGACTGTCTGAGGGGAGACTGCATTCACAGAGCCCAAACATAGCAAGCACCGTCTACTGGGTCTGGTGCTGGTGAATGGAGGTGGTGGAGCCCAGGAGGTAACTATAAATACCCCCCTCCTAGCAGGCACCAATATAGAGAGATTTTTAGGTCAGACAACCCCTTTAAACGGTGGGGTGAATTTATCAATGCTTTTAACAGAAAACTAGTGTAAAATATAAAAAAATAATTTCACAGTGCTCTGAAACTTTGATGATTCAGACTTAGGGTATGTTCACACTGAGGAATCCCACCTGCCTCTGTGTGCCATAGCCCGTCTATGGGAGAGCGCACGCTCCTCCGCTGCCGCCGCTCTCCGGCTTGCTACCTTTTCTGTCATACTGTTGGAGAGAGGGCCCATTGTAAAGCCCCTATTACAATGGGGCGATCTCCGAGAGCAAGCGAGGTCAGTTCTCGCTTGCTCCTCGCTCCCCGCTCACTTACAAACGCCAACAGTGAGTGGATAAGTGCGGGGGGCCACAGGGGGGTTCCCCAGACAATATTTAGATAGCCCATGGAGCCCGTAGGAGAAAGCGGCAGTCTTCTGCTGCTCCAAGTACACAATGTAACGACCAGCAGATCATTGCTATACAAGTTGTTTGTCTTTCAACATGTTGAAAGACAGTGATCAGCCAAGTGATTATTGGCCGTAAGGGCCGATAATCACTTTGTCCAATAGAGCCTTTAGTCTAGTAAAATTGTCAGCAAGGCAGAGATTACAGCCACATGGCAGAGAAGCACTTAGCCAAACGTTTCTCCCAGCTCTAATGATCAATGGGGGCAGAAGTGTGCGACTGAACTTTTTCCTCCTTGGCTTTCTTCTCTATCTGACTGTATAGTAAAACTATGGAGCCTGCTGGATAGAGCAGTGACTCCAGGAGTGAAGCACACAGCCACGACTTTCTCCTCATTCTATCTAGGGATCAGTTGGGGTCTGAGCACCCAAACACCGAAAGGCATGCAGCTTTTCTTATATATTGCTGGGGCTGCACAGAGAATAATAAAAAAAACACACAGTCATGTAACACTCTCACACAGGGGTCCCCAGTGGTGTCTTCGGGTCCCCCACTGACCATTCTGATCGCTGCTTCCAAAAGGACTCATCTCAGCAGTGACAGCCCACCTAGCCAATCGCTGGCCACAGTGTTATCCCATTGCAGCCCCAGCAATATATCCCGCATCTCCGGTCCCCTGGTCCCAGACACTACTGGGTCCTGGGACGTGATGTGTTAGGCCCGCTCAACCAGTTGTAGCAGTGTCCAGTCTTGGTCACTGACTGGCTAAGTGGGCCTGTCACGTCCCAGGTCTCCACTCAGACCCAGAAGCAGCCACCGACACCAGCGCTGGAGCACGGGGAGGTGAGAGCATGTTACTCCTTTTATCTTCCCCTGCCAAAAATCACATCACCTTTAACTTGCCGCGCCCTACGTATAAGTATACCTATATTACTTAGGATGAGAATACCCCTATAACCCTTTTTCGCATTCCTGAATAGATTTACATCAGAACTGCAGTAGAGACATAGGAAGCTGAGCCCATTGCATGTGCAGCTGGTGCTGGTTGTATATTACAGCCAACATTCCCTGTCAGTTTAACCCTCTAAAGTCCCATCTACCAAAACGGCACCAATAAAACTACAGATTGCAATGCACAAAATGAGCCATATCACCGCTCTGTAGAGAAATTTTGTCAAAAGTTATAGGGGTCAAAACACGGCAATGAAATGTAGTACAGTAAAACAAAAATAACATTGGGTATGACTATAATCATAGTAACCTGAAGAATAAATGTAAAATGCAGAATTGCATTTCTTTTTACATTTCAATTCCAGTATGTTGCATAGTAAAATAAAGGATAATGTTTAAAAAGTACAGTTGGCTCCGCAAAGAACAAACTCTCAAATAGCTCAGTCAATGGCCAAATAGAAGAAGAGGGAAAAAAAGAATAAAGAAAATGTTTGTGGTCATTAAGGGGTTAAAGAAAGACTGTGATATACTGTGGCACTGCCAAATCAAGACTATATAGGGTCATGCACTGGAGGTGACACCTGTATTGGGGCAACTTACCGGACTATAATAATACAATATCATAATCTCCATATAGTATGGAGCTCCATATCTACTGGATTTAGGTTTCTAACATGATCTACCAATAGAACCATGAAGGTTGAAAGAATTTGGTCATATTTGGCTGCATGGACACCCTAATAGGGATCCCTATTTTACATACATTACACTTTAACATTCTATTTTTGCTGCCCCTCGTACCTGGATAGAAGAGTAAGAAGATGCAGAGAAGACACAGAGCTCGCATGGTGTCCTTCATGAGGAGACCTCAGCGTTGGTGTCAGTAATGTCAATGGGGAGGAGGAGGTGGCTCTTGTGTATTTATTGGGGGGGGGGGATACCTGCGAGACAAAACGTGTCTGACGGGAACTGAATCCATTCCTGACACCAGCGCTGAGGTCTCCTCATATAAATCACTGCTATAATTAAGTTATACAAGTATATTTACTTTTTACCTCCCAGTTCATTATTTTCCATTGGATTCAAGCCTGGGATAAAATGAATGCGGATTTTGTCTGACTCTCCTTAACCCTTGCAGAATCTGAACATATTTACCAATGGGAAGGCATATTCTACATCACATCATGTGAACTTAGCTCATTTATTTTTACTGGAGTCTGAATGTGAGATTGCAATCTCAATGCACCCAGGATTTCACTGCATTGAGCGCTTTAATCGGCAGCCGGCAGTGTTATTATTTGGCTGGTCTCCCTGAGATCAGCGATGTTTCTTTTATGGCTTTACTAGGCATTGCTCCCACCTAGCCAGAATCCTGCTCCAAACTGATGAGGGGCAACACCCCGAAACAGCTGTCTGTAGATGGATACCTGGCCTTGTTTTTTCCCTTGTCATTACATTGACTTATAGGGCCACTTAATATGGTGGTTTTGGTGGTTTCCTTACAGGAGCCACCCCTTGGCTAGGTCCTTCCCTGAGGAATATCTGGCTAGTCCTGTGTTTCGAGACTCTTCGATGGGCTCTTATTTTGCATATTCATGTTTCCCAGGGGGCAATGCACCTAGGATTTCACTGCACTGAAGGCTTTTACTAGCAGCCGGCAGTGTTATTGTTTGGCTGGTCTCCCTGAGATCAGCGATCTGTTTCTCCTATGAATTTGAGACTGCACACCCTAGCTTTATATTTACAGTCTCACAGTCTCTCAGCTCTATGGTGCTGATGGGCAAAGACCGGTGACCTAACTTCCAGGGATATCACTATGAAAGTGCAAAGGCCGATACCATAAATCCATCTCTGATTATGGACCATCCCACTCATCTTTTCAACCTCATACTTTTGCTGACCTGGTATTTATGCCTATAGCCATATCCACACAGTGTGGTTAATGCACTGGTGCCTCTCCTAAACTCTGCCCTGTCATCCTATGTGATTACTGATCTCATCAAATTCTGCTTTTAGTTTAGAGTGGCAAGCTATACCCTTTCCCCTGTGGTCAGTGACCTGCCGGGCTGTGAGGGGGTCCCTTGGGTGCTTATCACGGTGGTCCGGAGTGGAGTTGTGACCCACCCAGACTATTGGTACTGCAACACACAGACAGGGGAGATGACCCAAAGATGTGATGTCTGCTGTGTAGGTGCCTGAGTAATAACCACTGAGTCCAGTTAGCATAAATAAATCTTCTTTACTGAGGAAACACTTTGTACAATAGCTGATAGCGGACTGTAGACTTAAAAAGACAGAAGCTGTACTGAGGACCTTTAGAGTAGAAGAGGTGTGAGCAGTAGAGAGGAGTTTACACTGAGAGTCCAGAACAGTGGAGAGGAGTTTGTGCTTCAAGTTCGGAGTAGTGGAGAGGAGTGTGTGCTGGGAGTCCTGAGTCGTAAAGAGAAGTTTGTACTGCAGGTTCAAAGTAGTAGAGAGGAGTAGGTTGTGAGAGTCCCAACTCAAGTAGTAATGTGCTCTGCTGAAACTTTAGAAGAAGAAGTAGTAGTAGTAGAATAATGAAGACTTCAAAGTAGAGGTTTATTTGTGCCCGTGTTTCGACCGTGCCCGTGTTTTTTGCCCACTAGTGTCGGGTGACCCATCCTATGAGGGTGACACAAGCCCCAGACCTTGTTACCTGGGTTGAGCAGAGTGGCAAAGATTTCCTGGTTACACCTGCGCTGTGAGATAGAGTACGTGGGCTTTTAGCCACTTTGCTCTATCCGGATCAGTTCCTCTGCTATAGGATACCGTCCTGCACCTTTAGACTTGTTCTCGGCATGGGTTGGGGTTTCTCTGACTTTTCCTCTCCCTGGAGTAGTTTAACACTGCATAGTGTATAGAAGCGCTGCTTTCAAGAAACTTGTGTCTGAGTCTCCCATGTGGGTCTGCTGTACATAGGAACCTGACTAAGACTGTGGGCTAGTTCTGGAGTGGGGACCTGGCAAAGCCAGAGCCCAGCTGGACCACGACAGGGACCAATTTGTCTTGCATCCTCTCTGTACTGCGACCAGACTAACACTGATTAATGTGACTCTCCCCATGTGACAACTTCCTACAGGAGGTGTTATGTCCCCTGTGAGTGGTGGAAAAGAAAGCACAGAAAGAAAGGAGCTTAGAGATAGGCAGAGAAGAAGAAACAATAACCCTTTGGTTACCTGCAGCTGTGCAAAACATAATTACAGTTATATACAATAGCAGCATCTTGTGGCAAAACTTAGGTACTACTTCACTGCAACAGTTACTTGGAGTACAGACTTTTGCAAGTGGTGTAACATACTAGTAACACCCGTGGTGGGACACCACACCATACCATTTATGCTTTTGTTAAAGGCTCATAGAGCATGAGGCAGACAACTACCATCTGTGACATTGATGGCACCCATGTATAGCCGGGTGAAATGCCCTTCCGGCCACCCAATCTGACTAATAGCAGGAGATGGTTTTCCTAGACTATAATAGAGCCTGAGATAAGCATAGGGGCCCTATTACACCAACAGATTATCTGACAGATATCTGACAGAGTCAAAGCCAGGAATTGACTATAAACAGAGAACAGGTAATAAAAGGAAAGACAGAGATTTCTCCTCTTTTCAAATCTATTCCTGGCTTTGGCTTAAAAAAAAAAAAATCTGTCAGATTTTCTGTTGGTGTAATAGGGCCCTAACATGTTTGTTATGTTTTCTCATATAGCAGCAACATAATAACAATGAGCTATAGGTTCATATATAATAAGTCCGCAGCGGACTTCACACTGCGCATATGGCAGCAAATCCACTGCAAAACTCGTTCCCATTAGAATCTATAGCCTGAGCTTGAGGTTCGCTCATCTCTAATTATATGGGTGGGTTCAGACTACGGAATTCTCGCTGATAAATTTCGCTGAACTCCGCCGTTAGAATGCGCTCATGGCTGCGTGCCTTTCCGTCAGCTCCATAGACACCATTCTATGAGCCGGCTGATTCTGCTATCCACTGAAAGAATTGACATGTCAATTCTTTTGGCGGAATGCAGAATCTGCCCGTGCATAGTATGGTGTCTATGGCACAGGCGAAGAGGCGCACGCCCGTGAGTGCGTACAGGCAACAGAATTTGGCGGCATTTATCCGCGATAATTCCGTAGTCTAAACCCACCCTCACATTAGATTGAATACACTGAGGGTGAGGGCCTGGCTACTGATAGCAGTCGGTCCCCACCCGCTCTGAAGCAAGATGAGCTAAGCATGCTCCAGAGCACGCCCCCACAGGGCGTACACGTACGCTCTGATGCGCCTGCTGTCCTTAAGGGGTTATGCAAGATTAGAGAAACATAGATGCTTTCTTCCAGAAACAGCACTTCCCTTGTACTCAGTTGGTATGTGGTATTCCAGCTCAGCTCCACTGAAGTGCATGGAGTTGTAATACCACATACCACCTGAGGACAGGAGTGGTGCTGTTTTTGGAAGAAAGCACCTATGTTTCTCTTATTCTGGACAATCCCTTAGAAAGGGGGCTATAGTGTGTCCTTGGTCCTTGGTGCTGTGTCCTGGGACATAGAACTCTTGTCCCAGGAGTCTGAGTACAGGCCGTGTACCGTCATGCTGCCCCTGGTTTAGGACTGGGAGACCCTGTGTACAGACTTTGCTGCACAGAACTGCCAGAAGCAGCCAACATTGTGAGCTTGTGTAAATGTGGAAGGTGCGTCACCTGTGTACAATGTTCCATGTCAGCAAACACCATCAGTCACGTCTCTTATTGCACAGAGCAGAAGAAGTAAATAAAGGAAAAAGTAGTTATATTGCAGGTTTTACAGCAAAATTGCGAGCGCAAGACCTCCCATTGAAAGACATAGCAGGCGGAGTCTGTGGGCGGGATTCCAAGCGGAATCTCCGTGACGATTCTATAGAACAGGTCCTTATAATGGAACCCACTGTGTGGACATGACTGCAAGTCCTAGAGTGACATGCAGGACTGTGAGCACCAGCTGAGCTCTGAGGGGGGGGGGGGTTCACACAACGAAATCTGCACGGATAAGTTCTGGCAGATTCCGTGGCTCGTACCCGTTCACGGCAGCGCGCATATCCGCCCATGCCATAGGCACCATTCTATGGCTGGCCTGATTCCACGTTCATGTGGAAGGCGGAATCGGCTCGGCCATAGAATGGTGTCTATGGCAAAGGCGCCGCAAACGGGTACGAGCCACAGAATCCGCTGGAACTTATTCGGGCGGATTCCATAGTGTGAACCCACCCTAAGAGAGTGAAGAGCTCAGGCGCACACTTCTCCTGGCTCTATCTGATATCATATGATTTATCAGAAAGGATCTAAACTTTTGACATGTATAAATGACAGTAATGCCGTAAAGAAGTCTCCCAATATAAAATGTCATCCCATCTCCAGCACTCTAATCCTTCAAGGGACAGACTTGGACTGTAAAAAAATAAAAAAAAAAATAAAAAACTACCCCTCCCCTCGGTTTCATCTTGTACCGCCTTTAAATAGTTAACAGGGGGGGCATGAAAGCAGATAGTGGGCGTGGTCTGTTCTTGGGGTTCGGCCAGGGGCGGAGTTAGTCCATTGATTAAAGGGGTTGTCCGGCGAAAAAAAATTATTCACAGAATAACACACATTACAAAGTTATACAACTTTGTAATGTATGTTATGTCTGTGAATGGCCCCCTTCCCCGTGTCCCACCACCCCCATCCGTGTACCCGGAAGTGTGGTGCGCTATACATTACCTGTCGCGTGCCGACCACGGTCTCCGATCGTCAGCAGTGACGTCTTCTTCGGGAGCTTGGCGGATCTTCCCGAGTGCCGGCCGCCCTCTGCAGCGTCATCCGAAGCTCAGCCGCGATTGGCTGAGCATAACTGTGCTCAGCCAATCGCGGCTGAGCAGCTGATGACGTGGCCGCGTCATCAGCCGCTCAGCCGCGATTGGCTGAGCACAGTTATGCTCAGCCAATCGCGGCTGAGCTTCGGATGACGCTGCAGAGGGTGGCCGGCACTCGGGAAGATCCGACAAACTCCCGAAGAAGACGTCACTGCTGACGATCGGAGACCGTGGACGACACGACATGCGGTGAGTATAATGCACCACACTTCCGGGTCTAGCGTGGGTGGGGGGAAACACGGGGAAGGGGGCCATTCACAGACATAACATACATTACAAAGTTGTATAACTTTGTAATGTGTGTTATTCTGTGAATAATTTTTTTTCGCCGGATAACCCCTTTAACAGATGAATGGAGAGAACCAGAGATGTTAGGAAAAAGGTGTGAGCGGGGCGGGGTCGGCGCGGAGTATGGGCGGGCCCTGCGTCCGAGGGGAGGGGTCTGAGTATGGGCTGGTTTTGTATTTCAGAGGCGGAGTCAGTGAAGACTAGGGGCGTTCTGTGTATAGGATCAGCGTGAAGAGGTTAGGTGAGAATGGGCGTGTTCTGTACGAGGGCGGGGTCAGCGTGCAGCGATTCGGTGGGTGTGGGCGTGTTCTGTACGAGGGCGGGGTCAGCGCATTGAATGAAGGATTTATAAGTAGTCTAGTATTAGGGGCGTGGTCAGCGCGGTGAGGTATCGGCAGTATGGGCGTCTACTCGTCTGTAGGGCGGGGCGATCGTGGAGACTGGCGGTGCTGGTATGGGCGGGGTTTGTCTGAGGGGCGGAGTCAGCACCGTGAGTGGCGGGTTAGCGGGAAAGCGGTAAATACGGATCCCGGCTCCGGTTGCAGGGCCCGGCGGGAGCAGGATGGTGGCCGCCGGGGGCATAGGCTGGTTCGCGACTGTGTCTCTTCTCCTGTACCTGGCGGAGCGGGCGGCGGGTGAGTGCGGGATGCTGGGTGTTGTAGTGCACGCTTCTCCTATTATCTGCCTGCTCTACCGACACATGGAGCCACGGGGAGGGCAGACTGCACCGGGTACTGACCCATCCCTGGCACTGCCCTACCCTGTGCCCCCCCCCATCCCTGGCACTGCCCTACCCTGTGCCCCCCATCCCTGGCACTGCCCTACCCTGTGCCCCCCATCCCTGGCACTGCCCTACCCTGTGCCCCCCATCCCTGGCACTGCCCTACCCTGTGCCCCCATCCCTGGCACTGCCCTACCCTGTGCCCCCATCCCTGGCACTGCCCTACTCTGTGCCCCACATCCCTAGCACTGCCCTACCCTGTGCCCCCCATCCCTGGCACTGCCCTACTCTGTGCCCCCCATCCCTGGCACTGCCCTACTCTGTGCCCCCCATCCCTGGCACTGCCCTACTCTGTGCCCCCATCCCTGGCACTGCCCTACTCTGTGCCCCACATCCCTGGCACTGCCCTACTCTGTGCCCCACATCCCTGGCACTGCCCTACTCTGTGCCCTACATCCCTAGCACTGCCCTACTGTGCCCCCCATCCCTGGCACTGCCCTACCCTGTGCCCCCCATCCCTGGCACTGCCCTACCCTGTGCCCCCATCCCTGGCACTGCCCTACCCTGTGCCCTCCATCCCTGGCACTGCCCTGCCCTGTGCCCCCCATCCCTGGCACTGCCCTACCCTGTGCCCCCCATCCCTGGCACTGCCCTACCCTGTGCCCCCCATCCCTGGCACTGCCCTACTCTGTGCCCCCCATCCCTGGCACTGCCCCACCCTGTGCCCCCCATCCCTGGCACTGCCCCACCCTGTGCCCCCCATCCCTGGCACTGCCCTACCCTGTGGCCCCCATCCCTGGCACTGCCCTACCCTGTGCCTGGCCCTGCCTTTCCCTGTGCCCACCATCTCTGTCCCCACCAGCACGATAATGAGTGCAGCTCTGGAGTATAATACAACATGTAACTAAGCATCAGTACAGGATAAGTAATGTAATGTACACAGTGACCCCACCAGCAGAATAGTGAGTGCAGCTCTGGGGTATAATACAGGATGTCACTCAGGATCAGTGATTTTTCTTTTATTATTTTTTTTACATAAAGACTCCATTTATTATATAGATCATATATGTAATATGATCATATACTGTAATATAATCTCAGCTAGCCCTCTCCTGTATGCCATCCTGCCTGGCAGTGGGGCGGCGGGGGTCACACATGGCATCACTTATAGTTACAGTGCAGGTAATCTATTCCGCACTGACATCTATAGGTCTCATCTAATACACAGTCTATGGTGTAACTCTTCTCCACCTCTCTGCCAGCTATGCTGTCCAGGCATGATGGGAATTGTAGTTCTGCAATAGTTGGAGAGCCTGAGTTTGACAGCCGTGTCCTAGAGGATAGACTGGGTGAGAACCCATTAGTCCCCACTCTCTGGCAGGAAGCAGAGCGCCCCCCGATCCCTATGGATGATATGGGAAGTGTAGTCTATGGGGTTAGTTACATTGTTCCCGCTCCGCTCTGCCTTCCCCCAGCAGTTTCCAGGCGTCATCGCTCGGCCCTCTCCCCTTTCACGGACTCTTTGCAGCAGTCATTGTGAGACGGTTTTCTGACCTCTTTGTCGCGGAGCTGCTCATACATTAGAGATGAGCGCGGCTTTGTTATCTGCCGACTCCAGGATAAAGTGACACATCCTGAGGTCAAAAGAGGAGGACGCTCAAGTTCTGACTGTCACTCATAGAGACCTACAGAGACTGCTCCATAGAAAGTACATACACAAGGGGAGCGGTGCAGCCATGTGGTCACAGGAGTCTTATTCCTGTACATAAGAACAGTATTATAGCAGTTATAATGAAGTGGAGAGTAAAGAATGGGGCACTCACCAATAACATCAAGCTTGACAGTCCTTTATTGCATGCGACTCAGATCCTAGGTAAGGGAGGACAGCTGGACTTGGTGGGCACGTACACCACCAGAACGACGTTTCATGCCCTTGCGACGTTCTGGGGGTGTACGCGCCTGCCAAGTCCAGCTGTCCTCCCTTACCTAGGTTCTGAGTCGCATGCAATAAAGGACTGTCAAGCTTGATGTTATTGGTGAGTGCCCCATTCTTTACTTTCCACCTCATTACATTTTATTATAGTAATTATATTCTTGTATATAGGAGCAGTATTATAGTAGTTATATTCTTGTATATAGGAGCAGTATTATAGTAGTTATATTCCTGTATATAGGGGCAGTATTATAGTAGTTATGGTTCAGGGAAGAAAAAGAGTGCTGCACCTCACACCTATGGCTGATACTAGTACCTCTCGGCTGCATAAAAAACATCAGAATTCTGTATGTGAATTGATCAAGCCACACTGCCCCATGTACCTCGTGCAGGTATCTGATACACATGGGTCCCTACACTAAGTCCACACTGTGCCGGTCAGTGACCACCACCCCCGCAGGCGTGCACAGTCAGGGAAGGGAGGCCAAGGAAGGGCCCTGCAACCCCCATGCCACAGGACCAGACCCAAAAATGCCACACCAAAACCCAGCCAGCACCACCGGCGGAGGAAGCTGCCCCCAAACAGCACAAGTCTGGATAAGGTATTGCACTCACCATAGCTATCAAAGATAGAATGGGACAGACAGGAGGGATTAGAACCATGAGCACTCAGGTGTCTCCTGCTAATTGCGGTCATGTGGGTCTCACCAGGAGGAGTGCAAAACACGGAGAAAAGAGAGAAACAAAATATGGTTCAGGGAAGAAAAAGAGTGCTGCACCTCACACCTATGGCTGATACTAGTACCTCTCGGCTGCATAAAAAACATCAGAATTCTGTATGTGAATTGATCAAGCCACACTGCCCCATGTACCTCGTGCAGGTATCTGATACACATGGGTCCCTACACGAAGTCCACACTGTGCCGGTCAGTGACCACCACCCCCGCAGGCGTGCACAGTCAGGGAAGGGAGGCCAAGGAAGGGCCCTGCAACCCCCATGCCACAGGACCAGACCCAAAAATGCCACACCAAAACCCAGCCAGCACCACCGGCGGAGGAGCAGTATTATAGTAGTTATATTCTTGTATATAGGAGCAGTATTATAGTAGTTATATTCCTGTATATAGGGGCAGTATTATAGTAGTTATATTCTTGTATATAGGGGGCAGTATTATAGTAGTTATATTCTTGTATATAGGGGCAGTATTATAGTAGTTATATTCTTGTACATAGGGGGCAGTATTATACTATTATTGCATTTCCTCGAATCTCACAGATGTTGTGTTTTGCCGGCAGAGTGTGCTGCGGTTGTACACTACTTCATCAGTGCAGAGTTCCTGTGGGCAGGATGGACTCTTGGGTTGCTCCTTCCCGGCTGTTTTATCCAAGTTATCAGTTTTGCCTGGTTCTTGGCTGATGGACACCAACACTGCTTCACCTTGAGTCTGACTCACATCTTGCAGCTTGGGATCCTGAAGCGGTATGTAGTCAGTGACTTCTATAATATTTCTGTATCCATACGATTTTGCTTAGATGCAGTGCATTTACTGAAGCCTTGTCTGTAGGTTGTCGTTTGTTCAATAGCTTTTCTTAAGTGTTTATTGTGAAACCAGGTTTCGTTTTTCACGACAGACATGTAGATTCTCTGCGTCTTGTTTTGTGGAGTAAAAACAGGAGTGTCCATGAGGAGCAGGAGCTGGTGATGAAGCAGGGAGACCTGTCACTTCTCCGGCTAGTGGAAGTCCTACTACAGGCCCTGCCACAACTGCTGCTCCAGACCTATATATACATGACCCAGGAGTATGCTGATGTCTATGCAGGTGGGTTTTCTCATGGGGTAAGGGCTTTGCATCATCTAGTTTAATAGGGGATCATTAAAAAGAAAAGTCAAAAAGTTGATCAGTCATGTAAGTGTATGGGGCAGTCTTGTGTCACGCGCATAGAGAGTGGGGAGAGAAGCACTCAGTCTAGTGCTTCTCCTTGCTCGTTTTAGCTAAGCACCCAGACCCTGACTGATCAAAACTTTTGGCGTCTCTACGACATTTCAAAAAGTTTTATTTTTAAAGTGACAGGTACATATACAGTTGTAGCTGTCTGCAACTACCACTAGGGGGAGCTCACTGTGTATATATTTGTATATATTAAGTTTAGTGGGAGGTGTACATACCTGTATACATTCAACCTCACATTAGTACTAAAAATCCTGCTAATAACTTTGTATTTCTTCCAGTTAGCAGTGCCTTGCTGTGTCTCCTGTCCTTATCCTGGGCTCTGGTCTCCTTCAGTCACTTCCTATGTCTCCTGAGGCCTGGACATCTGTGTTTACCATGGGCATCGGCATTGTGCCAGCTACTGTGGAGGATGGGTATGATCGGCACCCGGGTGATGGCCCTGATCGTGTTTGCTAGAGTTTATCACTTCTGGGTGTTTGCTGTAGGAGGTGAGGGCTGTTCTAAAATACTCTGTGCTGCTGGGTATCACTCACCACATCTTCCTTTCCCTTTCCCTTCCCTTCTATCATTATCTGACTGGACAGGTCACTGCCCCCTATAAGCACATTAGTTTCCTGAAATACTCTGTGCTGCTGGGCACCCTACTTCTCACAATGTCACTTTAACATCTGTAAGTTACCTGCGTCCTTGCCTTTCCAGGTCATGGTCTCTCACAAGATCAGCACACCACTCTCCTGAAATACTCTGTGCTACTGGGAGATGGTCTCTTTCCAATATAAGCCTTTATAAGACTGGTCAGCCATAACATTAAAACCAGTGACAGATAAAGTTAATAACATTGATTATTTGGTAGCAGTGGTGTCTGTCATGCGTGATATATTTTCTTGAAGTATTTTTTTTTTTTTCTTGCATGACATGTTTTCATTAGCATTTAGTGAAATGCTTTACAGCAAACCCTATGGACGTAGACAATAGACAGGACCTTTCCATTAAGATGAATGTGAAGCAGTATTGGGCATACTCTGTGACCTTTGAAGAGGTCGTTCCTCTGGGAGGGGGAGGCTGAGCTGTGAGCTTCTATTGAAGTCCCCAGTGATATCATCCTTCACTGTAATGCTATACAGATCACCTTACATCAGCCTCCTCTGATCATATGCAGAACAGGAAGTCTCAGCTTTCTTTTAGGTCTAGTGATGAGAGTGAATACTGCAAGATTTTATAATATAAACTATAAAAGAGAAAATTATAAAAGGAAAAAAAAAAAAAAAAAGCTTAAAGGGGTACTCCAGCGTGGGGGCTAATTTTGGATCTGGCCGGGTAGGAGGTGGCTGAGGAAAAAGAAGTCCTCTCACCTCCCCGGTTCCAGCGGCGGGTGCCTTATCGCGGCACTCCGGTCTCCGGTTCCCGGACGCTTCCAGGTGTCTGACGCGGGCCAGAGACGTGACGTCTCAGGTCTGCTCAGCCAGTCAGTGACTGAGGCAGGATCCGTTTTAAATCCTCTCAGATCCCGTCTCTGTCACTGACTGGCTGAGCGGACTTGAGACATCATGTCTCGAGCCCGCGTTAGACACCAGGAAGCGGCTGGGGACCGGAGCCCGCCGTGATACAGTTCCCTCCGCTGGAACCGGGGAGGAGAGTGGACGTCTTTTCTCTCAGCCACCTCCTCCCCGGCCAGATCCAAAAATAACCCCCACGCTGGAGTACCCCTTTAAAAAGAATAGGCAATTTTCCAATGATACATCCCCATTAAATGGGAGTAAACCACACTGCTTACAGGCAGAATCACATCATAAAAAGGATGTGTTATTACGATTTCAGTAATTAAATCAATGAGGTTCCCATTTAAATCAATGGGAAGTGTTTTGTCTTTAACTTTAGCTGCTGTAGAGTAAATTGCTGAAAAGATATAGTTCCTGCTGGCAGTGATAGGATCATAGCTCGCCGTGTCTATGGGGCCCTGCAGACCAGTCCGAGAGCCCATTATGACCCTTGTCCACCACCAAAAGGGCCGATGTTGGGCATGTCAACTTCAGAACCGGATTGTGGAACAATGAAGGAAGCGTCAGCCGGGTGTATGTCTGTCACTTACCGGGGGAAGAAAGGGCACCAGGATGTACCAAGAGAAGAAGACAAGATGGCGGGGAACTGTGATGGGCAATGTTCTCCTGGCAGTCCTTGTGTCCTGGCATCATGTGGACATTACTGTGACACGGACCACCTACCTAACCATTATACACACTAAGCATTTCCCTTCATGGCAGCAGGACCCTCTAATGGTAGCGGTCAGCAGGATAAAGCCCCCGGGGGCCATACTGCAGACATTGTTCACAGTCCTATTGATCATCTGTGGGATGTGCTGGAGAGACAAGTCCCATCCATAGATGCCGCACCTCACACCGTGCAGGATCAGCTGCTGTTGTGTTGGTGCAGATGCCACAAGACATTATATTGAGAAGTCCAGGCCTCCATGGGTCAGATCTGTTTTTTATTTACATTATTATTATGGGTGGGATGTATACAGTGGTTTTATTGTTGTGGCTGCTGGGTGTATGTCTGGCGCTCTCTCCCTGTCGCTGACGCTGTGTCTCCCCGCAGGCGCTCACTGGCTGGTGATGTCCTTCTGGCTGGTGGCTCAGCAGACCGATGTTATCTCCACACCATGTTACTGGAGACTGTTCAATATCCTTCTTGGCGCAGTCTATGTCTTCTGCTTTATTAATGTCAGGGATGGGCCTTCCCGGTATCGAGTTGCCATCTTTTATGTGGTAAGGACATCTTAGTTATTGGAGACATCACCTTTATCTAAACACATTCATTAAAGGTGTTTTCTGGATTACATAATGTTCTTTGAGGCAGATGGATACCACGGTCTTTGTTGCCCATAGCAACCAATGAGAACTTGCCTTTCAGTTAACCAGAGCCGTTTAAGGGCCTGTTCACACTGAGCAAATTCAGCGGAATGTTTGATGCTGAGGCAGGTGGGATTCCGCAGCAGAGAGCTCCGCTGCGGAATCCCGTCTGCCCCAGTGTCAAACAGTGCATCTATGGAAGGGCCACCAGACATACAGGATTCCGCTGCAGAATTTCACCGAATTTGTTCAGTGTGAACAGGCCCTAAAAGTGAAACTCTTTGGTGTCCATAGCAACCAGAGTACCAGAGCAAATGAAAGTTGAGCCGTGAATGGTTGCTATGGGCAACAGACTGTATTTGTCTTCAGATAAATCTGAGCCAAGTCTATATACAGGGAGATAATAAAGAACTGTCTAATAGTAAAGCCGGCTTTGTTGCCCCTAGCAACCAGTCAGAGCTCTGGTGAAATTTAAAGGGGTTGTCCAGCGAAAAAATGTTTTCTTTCAAATCAGCTGGTATCAGAAAGTTAAATAGATTTGTAATTTACTTCTATTTAAAAATCTCAAGTCTTCCCATACTTATAAGCTACTATATATCCTGCAGGAAGTGTTGTTTGTTTACATTCAGAAACAGTGCTCTCTACTGACATCTCTGGCGGAGTCAGGAACTGTCCTGAGCAGGAGAGGTTTTCTATGGGGACTTGCTGCTGCGCTGGACAGTTCCTGACTCCGCCAGAGATGTCAGTAGAGAGCAATGTTTCTGAATGTAAACAAACAACACTTCCTGCAGGATATATAGTAGCTTATAAGTATGGAAAGACTTGAGATTTTTAAATAGAAGTAAATTACAAATCTATTTAACTTTCTGAAACCAGTTGATTTGAAAGAAAAAAAAATTTCACTGGACAACCCCTTTAAGCTAAACTCTGGTTGCTAAGGGCAACAGACCATTGTCTTTTAGTCAGCTTTCATAGTTAAATGGCCAAAAGTATTGATAGGCTATCAATAGCTGATTGATCGGGTGCTGGATGTAGTGGGCTCGGTACTCATTGTAGGGTAGCAGCTCCTATGGAAGCCAATAGGAGACGTGGCTACAGTACCCCAGAAACAAGACCATTTCTGCTATATAGAGGACCAGGGGTGGTAGGACTGGTATATAATATGATATGGTTTTATTATCATTTCATTTTATTTTTATTATTATGCTTTTGCTCAGTTAAGGCCCTATTCCACGGAACGATTATCGTTCGTATTTGGCCGATATCGGCAGCTACGGACGATAATCGTCCCGTGGAATAGAGTGCAACGATCAGCCAACATCGTTCATGTCGGCTGATCGTTGCAGTCGCTTGTTTTTCAACATGTTGAAAACAAGCAACTGATATAGCAGCGATCTGCTGCCGTTGCTCCGTTGAATAGGAGCGTCGGCAGCAGACGCTGCTATATCCTATGTGCTGCCCGG
Source organism: Dendropsophus ebraccatus (assembly GCF_027789765.1). Classification (NCBI taxonomy): domain Eukaryota; kingdom Metazoa; phylum Chordata; class Amphibia; order Anura; family Hylidae; genus Dendropsophus; species Dendropsophus ebraccatus. The sequence goes on along the minus strand of NC_091459.1, from coordinate 130,115,590 downwards.
ACGATCAGCAATCACCCGGGCAGCCCCCCCGCAGCTCCCCGCCGCCCCCTCCCGCACTCACCCGCTCGCTGAATAGCGGCGGCAGTGAGCGGGGAACGAGGAGCAAACGAGCGCTGAGAGCGCTCGTTTGCTCCTCTGACGACCTGTGTAATAGGCCCATTACACTGTAATGGTCCGTATACAATCTATACTGATGTTGGCTGCAGGGGGCTCAGATATTAGTATTAAGTGCATGGTGGTCTTCAAAGTATCCACAGATGTCGGTGAAGATAGGGGTTGGGTGTAATGGAATTCAACTGCCCAACCGTTTTGTTCTCAGAGAGAGAAGTTTCAGCCAGAAAGTTGTTTTTTTTTTCTCCAGCATACCCCTCCCCTTAGGGAACACATGGATGTTGGCAGGATGGGAGAGATGACTGAACAATCGATTAGCCAGCAGTTAACAGCTATTGAAGGTGTATAGGCTCCTTTAGCCTTGGGACTTCTCTATATATTGATCAGCCCCTATTACTAGTGTTGATAAAAGCAAAAAGTAAAAACTATTTATGTTCATGCTGCTACGTTGGATTAAACTGACAGTTTTGGGGTACGTTCACTCAGGATATTTTTTCCAGGGGAAGGGGGGGGATCCACAGTGCACAGTGGAATAAGCGACATGTGACTCATTCTGACGTACTTGAATTGTGTGTGCAAAACAATATTTGGTGCAATGCACAGTGTGAACTGCTGCACGTGTGACATGCATTGCACTTTGGCACATAACTGTGTGGATATAGGCTTATAGGTTTCACAGATTCAGCCTGGTGCTTGTGATAGCAGTGTAAATCACTTTTATTTTAGATATAATGTAATATATGTGTGTTGCACATGGAATTTATGTTCTGTAATTGTCATTGTGCCCCTTTATCATCCTATAGATCATGTTATTAGAAAACTGCATCCTGCTGCTGCTAGCCACAAAATTCCTGCAGGGGGCAGTGTGGAGCAACGTGAAGCTGTCTGTGGCCGTCATGTCGGGATTTCTCATCGGTGAGTGGATGAATGATTAGATAAGCTTCATAGAGACACGAGCTGACTTACAGCTCCCTATCAATGGACTCCTCTGTGAGAGACACAACCACAAAGCTTTATTTCATCTTCACTGGAAACGCGTTGTAATCGGAGACACTTAGTGTAATAAATGGCCGGGAGCAGAGCTGCCTCAACAAGTGATCGTTTCCAGATTAAAAATGTATGATGCAATTTACAAAGTGACCCCGCTCCGAGGATTAGGATTACTTATATGTAGTGTAAGAATGTCAAATCCGCCTCTGTAATATCTCTCTGACGCTTCGTGTAGTTTCCATTCACCGTGCAGCGAAACCATCAGCAAGCTGCTGCTGCTGCTAACATCTGTGCTTCTTGTCTGTGACACATGCTCTATCTCCTAATACTCTAGGTCAGGGGTAGGGAACCTTGGCCCTCCAGCTGTTGCGAAACTACAACTCCCAGCCCATGTATGTCTGTTTTGTACCCAGGCCTCTCTGGCAATCCATGTTGATGCTGGGGCCTCACCAACAAACACATACTGCCACGCAGCTCCAAATACCGCCACATATTATCCCTAAGGGTCCTATTCCACGGGCCGAGCAGGGCTCGAACAATGATGTAAATGAGCGCCGATTTGCTAGATCGGCGCTCGTTTACTGGGCCTATTCCATGGCCCCATTGATCGTTTGGCTGCAGGGACATTGTTACCGATGTCCCTGCAGCCCTTGTTTCATACATTACCTGTCCAGGCTGCAGGTCTTCTCCTTCTCCCGGTCCCGCGCGGCAGCATCAGCTCCGGAGCGGGGCTGTCTGAACTGACAGACCGCTCAGCCAATCAATGGCCGTGGCGGTTCCGGCCAGTGGTCTGTCAGTTCAGACAGCCCCGCTCCGGAGCTGATGCTGCCGCGCGGGACCGGGAGAAGGCCTGCAGCCCAGACAGGTAAATTTCTGATGCTTTGAAATTATTGGTCGCCGCCGCGCACTTCTATTCCACCGTAGCAATGCGCTGGTGGCGAACGATGATTTTAGGTTTAAACCTAAATGAACGATCAGCCGATGGCACGATCATCGGCTGATCGTTCTCTCTATTCCATGGAGCGATTATCGCTCCATGGAATAGGCCCCTTGGTAGTGCCAAACCAGCACCACAGCGCAGCAATAAATACTTCTCTACCAGCAAAAAAACAGAACCACAGTTTGGCAATACTTGTTCCACCTGTAGTAAACCAACAATGCAGTGCAGAAATAAATACTGCTCTACCTATAGTAAACCAACACCGCAACAATGAATACATGCTTGACCTGTAGTAAAACAACACTGCAACAAAAAAATACTGCTCCACCTATATTAAACAAACATCGCAACAATAAACACTGCTCCTCCAGTAGTAAACCAATACTGGAGTGCAATAATAAATAATGCTCCACCTGTAGTAAACAAACACCACACTGCAGAAATACATACTGCTCCATCTGTAGTAAACTAACATAGCAGTACAGAAATACATACTGCTATACCTGCAGGAAACCAACACCACACTGCAGCAGTCCTGTTCCCATCCTCACCCATTTCCCCATCTGGTAGCCCTATTTACTACCCCTCTTCCCGCTAATAGCAGCACTGACTCACCTCCCCTTCCCCCAGATCCTCTCTTCCCTCCTTACCCCATTTCCCCCCACACTACTTTGCCTATTCACAGTCCAAGGATAGGGCAAGGTTGTCTCCCTCTTCTGTTCCTCCGCAGCTCCCTTACACTATGTAACCATGTTCATGAGAACATCACAGGCCCTATGCTGATAATACAGGGTGGCCATTATAAGTGTAGTTTCCCCCTGGAGTCCCTGTTGTACACAGATGCGGCAGAGACAGGGACCTCGCACCTCACCAGACTGTGAGCGTCCCCTTACCAGCGACCATCGCCTCATAGTTTGAGGGGCGCTTCTCTATAGCACCATGGCAGCTGTGTGTGTCTGTACCTAAATGTTTGAGGAATAGAAGGTGGATGGGTTTTGGTGGTAGATAAGAATTAAAGGGGTTATCCAGCGCTACAAAAACATGGCCACTTTCTTTCAGAGACAGCCCCACTCTCGTCTCCAACCTGGGCGGGGTTCCATTGAAGTGAATGGAGCTTAGTTGCAAACCGCACCTGAACTGGAGACAAGAGTCGTGTTGTCTCTGAAAAAAAGTGGCCATGTTTTTGTAGCACTGGATAACCCCTTTAAAACGAGGCACAGGAGAAGTCCTGGAAGTGGAAAATATTGTGACGCACAGGCTGACCACAATCCATTTTATGGTAATTTGCTTTCTATTTTGATCTGCAGGCTGTGCTGCCTTGGTCATATATTACACACTTCTGCACCCCAAATCGACAGAAATCTCCCAAAGCTTCAAAAAAACTGGCTCGGGAGGTCATGTGAGGGAAGAAGAGACTGCTTACTCCTTCAAATGGTGGAATAAATCTCCGAAAGAGACAGCAGATGATGCATTTCCAACTGAGAACTATAATCCAAAAACTAAAGACCAGGAAACTGTCAACCAGGAAGACCTGCCTTGGAGACAGGTTGCCGAAAAACACCATCGCTTGTTGCTTCTGAAGCTAGCCATGAAAACTGGAAACATTTCAAAAATCAATGCTGCCTTTGGTGATGGTGGTATTGGTGACCTTTTCTGTCTTCAAGGTGAAGCAGATGCCCAGCAACCTATGGTCAAGAATAATAGTGTATCTGAAGGCCATGGGAAAGGCGGCTTCTTAATGTCTGAATCATGGTCTTTAGGCAGAACACCAGTGGGCGTCGGGCAAGGTCACAAGTTTGGTCCACAAGAGTTCTCTACGTATGAGAGTCTTCAAGAAGTCAAAGACGATATGGTTGATAATGTGCCTCCTGGGAAATTACCAGAGGTGGCTACCCCTTGCTCCCCAAGCAATGGGATGATTGGGAGTGGCACGCTGTACTTCAGTGCCCACACAGATGGCATAATACCAACTGGCAATGGGACAATATGCATTGTAGAGGTCCCCAAGAAACTTGCAATAGACAGCCCCATAAAAGAACTTGACCCAGTTGAAAACCAGGACCTCCCAATCGTGTGTGTGAGTCCTATTCTTGGTCTGGCTACCAATAGTAACTTCCAAAGGAGCATTGCAGAAGATGTTGGAAGTATAGGTGACGAATCTGAGATGACCACTGATGACTCTGAGATTACAGAGTCTTTGGGGACAAAGGGTTATCGTTTATTATCCGCTGGGGTTCTCCCTCCATCTGTGAAAGGAAGACTCATCCAAGAAGAACAACCTTGCTTCACATCCACTCCAAAACCTCAAGCTTCTGCTGTAGATGCTGGACCACGGGAGGAGACAAAGGCCAGGAGAAGGCTAGAACATTTGATCACAAGAACTTAGCTCCTATGACTTCTGGAGGAATCCCAGGTCACTTGACAGGTCCCTATGTTCGATAGGATGAGTACTTAGCATCAGTTATCCTCTTTAATGGTTCTTGAGGGTGGATCTCAATGTGGATAGCACCACCAGTGTCGTAACAATGTTGACTAGTTGTTAATAGACGGTACATGGCACGGTGCCCGTCAAGTATCAAACACAGTATTTGGAAAATTCCCAAACCTCATTGCCCATAATGTGCAGTTCTGGTTTCTCATCCCGAACTATACAACCACCAAGTTCCTATATAATAATGATCAATATCTATGTGCTTTACAAGGTCTGTTGGGAGATATATATGTATGTATGTATTTGTGACTATCACTGTCCTATGCCTTGTTTGTATTTCTGTATGTTCAGCATTAGAATAAGATTGCTGCCTTTTTTCAAAAACAGCACATTTTCGGTGGTATTACAACTCCACCCCATTTAGGCTATGTTAACTTGGCTAAATTAAGGCTCAAAAAAGTCCAATTGTCTAAAAGCTTGAAAATGCATCTGAAAGTTTTGGGTCTCAAAAGGAACAAAGCCTTTCACGTGTGTGGCACTGTTTCTTAGAATGTTTCTATAACCATATACATTGTTGGGTGATTATTATAATATATATATATATATTTTATTTTTTTTGGGATGTTAAAGGGAATTGCTTGTGATGTCACCTTTTTATGAGTATGGCCAAAACAAAAGAAACCAGTGCAGGCACGGGGTGCAGGAACATAAAGAATCAATACTTACCTGTCCCCATGCCCCTTCAGTGCAGTGTCAAAGGCTCACTGGCCGCTGCCGGCTCCTGAATCTCCTGCAATGTCACAACGCGGCTCAGGAATGTCCACTCAGCCAGTCAGTGACCAGGGCGGGACACCGCTCACCCTGGGCTAGTGAGCTTGTGACATGGTACTACAGGGGCAGGCAAGTATAGAGATGCTTTTTATATTCAAACACCCGCTTGTTCGCACTGTGTTTATCGGCTTGTCCAGAGTTCTCCTTTAACACTGAGGCTTCTGACTCACAATAAACTAGTAAACTAGCTGCTGCCCCTCTAATGATGAGACAGGTATGCTACAGCAAGGGGCATCTACAGAGCTAAACTACTACTGAGAATACTTACTGCACAGTGTCCTGAGTATTTACAGTGTGTGTGTGTGTGTGTATATATATATATATAATATATATATGACATTGCATAAAGAGAGTCTTATCGGCAGTATCTCCTCCAGTCAGCAGCACCAAGAGCCATATAAACAATGCTGGTAGAGAGCCTGTCCATCACTGTCTGCCCTCAAATTGTAGCATATTGCTGTTCGGGATTCCTTTGACATTTTGTCTTGGCGCCCCCTAGTAGTGGAACTCTGGGCAAGTTAGTTCTGAGGATGTTGTAAACTTGGATATGAGGAACCTGAATAGACTAAAGGTCCTTTTACTTGGCCTGATACGGGGCCGTGCAAGGATGCAAGCAAGATCGGTGCTCATTTGCAGTGTTTTTAGAAACCCCAAGTAATCATGCGGCACAGATGTTCGTGCGGCCATTTACATTTATTGCTATCCATGTGAATGACCACTTGTTACACTTGTCTTCAGTGTTCTGACTGCCAGGAAGAACATTCGTCAGTATCAGTGACTTTATATAGCAGGGCATGTCATCTACTCGTCTATGTAATTGTGCATAGTTGATATTTTTAAACCGTAATGTTCCCATCTGTGACCCAAGATTCTTAAAGGCCTTTTTACACGGACCCATTATGAGCCAGGAGCTCTGCTGGCTCGGCTGATCGGGTAATTTGAGCAGGCTTTAAAATTTATCCCTGTTGGCCATACATCTTCCTGTGTAAAGAGGGTTATGTAAAAAGATAAAAGGAGACTGGTAACACAGATACAGTATGACAGTATCCATGCTGTCAGTGTTCAGATCACAAGAAGTCTATACTTACCATACATGCTACTTGTGATCTGGCATCTGGTTCTCCGGGCCTCCGGACGTTGCTGTAACTTTAGGCCGCCACCCCCGCTGGAATAATTGACAGCCAGATGAGGTGGGGCCAGAAGATCCAGTTGGGGGCTGTAAGAGTGAAGAAGCCAGATGCCAGATTACAAGCAGCGTGGATGGTAAGTATAGACTACTTGTGATCTGGAAACTGACAGCACAGTTGCTGTCAGTTTCCAGGGCTGCACGAATGATACAAGGATCATTCGTGCAACCCGGGTACTCTATTTCTCGGGCTACATAAAGGCACTGAAAACGAGCGACAATCTTGCTATTCAGCCATATTTGCCGCCTAGAATTCTGATAATGTAAAAGGACCTGTACTGTTTATCCTGTAATCTGGAATCATCCTATCATCTGGAGTTTTTGGGTCCTTGGTGGCGAGTGACTGTGAGGTGATGGTTCATGGTGGAGCAGACAAGATAAATGTAATGTGCAAAATTAGACCTGCACTCTTTCATGCTTGCACACTAATATTTCTTGATTGTTCTTCTGATAATCTGAAAGGTCTCATCACATTTACTATGTGCTGGATTATTAAATGTAACTACCTTCCATTAGCTGGGCTTCTAATAATTTGGAAATCTTGCTAATATTTTTTTACTACATGTAAGTGGCCGGGTGGTCAGCCCATGAGGGTTACAGGAAGCCACATATAGATATATTATGCTATATCCTGTTATCTATTCAGTAATCTTATATTTCCAGACTACTGGAATTTTTCTCTATATCTCTTATATTTAGTACTGGACGGAAGGCGACACCTGGAATCGACTGAATGTCTACTGCATTACGCCTTAATACTAGTCTTAATTTATTAATATATTTTGTAGCCTGGTAGGTTTTCATATACATTTCTATATTATAATGTAAAGTATTTATTAACCCCCACGGTCTTGCATTTTATGGGATTTAATGCTATCCCCGAGGTACAGACTGTACAAAGGACTCGTCTTGTATACATTCCACCCATCTCCATCTGATGTGGGGCAGAGGGGTGCACTGACGTGTCCCATGATGCTTTGCTGTGCAGTATAAACTTTTTGCTTTGTGTTTTATTACATTTCATTTAGTCACTTTAAGTTATATTTTGAATATAATATACAATGTATTGAATAATATACGTACAGTAATGGTAGAAGATGGTACTAAAAAGGGCTTTGATAGTCCGAATTAAAGGGGCAGTGACAGTTTAAGGTAACCACTTTAAATTTAAAGGGAGAGCCCTGTATACCAAGTAAAGAGTGTGAGACTATTTTTGGCACTAAATCAGTTATTGATGGTGAAATATGATGTAATATCAAACCAATGATACTAAGAGTCCGCTCTGAGTACTGTTGTGTTAGATGTATTTGACTGTTACTTATAGTACGGTTACTTACACTTTTTGTATTCCTTTACAAAATAAACAGCAATGTGGTTACGCGGTGCGCGGCTCTGATGGTTTCCTTTTCCTACCCTGATGTCTCCTGCACTGTAAAGATCATGTTTTCCCTACATACCTTTTTTTGCAATAGTCCCCACCAGTGCCGAGATATAAGCCTTTAGGTTAAAGTGCCCAAGGGGTGTTTCCCAGAACAGCAACAGCCTAGGTAAGTCCAGTTCATATCCTTTTTTATCTACTGGCTGTTAGCCGGATAAAGGAGCTAATGCGCCTCTACTTCCGTGGCCCTCTGCTCAAAGAATTAACAATTGAATGGAAGGCACTCAAGCCATCCCATTGAAACAGTGGGCAGGCAGGATTCCGCTGCAGAGAGCTTCGCCACAGAATTCCGCCGATTTTACTATGTGTGAACTGACCCTTAGTCAAACAGGGCAGATGGATATAAACTTGCCTGGGCTTTTGCTGCACTGGGGAACACCCCCTGGGCACTTGAGCAAAAGTTGCATAATAAAGATGATGAGAAGCCTTTTTTTTCTGCTGGCAAGTCTGCGTTCGTCATCATTAGAGATGAGCGAACCGGGTTCGAGTCGATCCGAACCCGAACGTTCGGTATTTGATTAGCGGTGGCTGCTGAAGTTGGATAAAGCTCTAAGGTTGTCTGGAAAACATGGATACAGCCAATGACTATATCCATGTTTTCCACATATCCAAGTTCAGCAGCCATCACTAATCAAATGCCGAAAGTTCGGATTGACTCGAGCATGCTCCAGGTTCGCTCATCTCTAGTCATCACCAACCCTATTACAGTATCTATTGATGAGATGAGAAAAGTGGCCGATATCTCTATGTCCCCGATGCATTGGCTGCTGCGGTGATAACAGCAATTCCTCCTGGTCGTGTTGACCAGAGATGCCGAACTGTTCACCACTGTTTTCCAAACGCATAGGCTGTATCCCAGTTTTCCAGGCGGTCCTGCAGCTGTATCCACCCTCTTTACGGAGGCTGCAGACAACGGGAATCAGACGCCGAGAGTTCAGGTTCATACGAACCCGAACTTCGGCAGGTTTGCTGATCTCTATACAGGAGACATATACTAAGGAGGAGATTTATCAAACGTGCAAAGTGAAACTGGCCCAGTTGCCCCTAACAACCAATCAGATTCCACCTTTCATTCCTCACAGACTCTTTGGAAAATGAAAGGCGGAATCTGATTGGTTGCTAGGGGCAACTGAGCCAGTTTCACTTTACACCATGTTTGATAAATCTCCCTCTAAATCCAGGAAGGGAAACTAAATCCAATGAGCTGTACCGGTTGAGGATTAATGTTCCGATGTGTCCTGTATTCTGATCAGTGAGAAACCGAAGAGAATAGAACCTCTCTTCATTGAGGCGGAGGCCCAGGATTTCACACCTGTCCTGGCTCAGGTCCTAGCACTATTGTGCCTAATTTTAGCGTATTGCGTCCTGGGTAATGTGACATTTGTGAGCAGGGTAAATACGGGTCATGATGTTACTGTAACAATAGATAAAGGTCACTGCTGACTCCATCCATATATCACTCACCTACAGGCATTGTTAGTAACTAAGGGCTATGAAATCCCAATGTTACCAGAACCGGGTGACCACAGGAGAAGAAACAAACGAAGAAGAAAAATTTTATATATATAATATATATATGAATACCTTTATGCTATGCAAATGGATGTGAAAAATTAGCGCAACTCCAGCATGCTCGCGTCTGATCATTCTGCATTTGGTTACCGATGTCTAAAGAAGTTGGATGCAACCCTATGGAGTCCTGACCAACATGGATTCAGCCATAGGCCATATCAATGTTTTCCCGGACTTCCTAGGGCTGCATCTAACTTCTTAAGCCACCGTTAATCAAACGCCGAACGACTCGACTTGAGCATGGTGTCAAACTTGAAGGTCTTCAGCTATTACGAAACTTCAATTTGCATCATGCCTGGACAGCCGTGTAGATGATCTGATGGTGGACAGTGGCCAAACCCACATTGACACCAATGTTTTCGGAATGGGATGTCTAACAAGCTGATATAGGTGTCTGACATACATCCACATACTCATGGCCATATAATGTACAGCCAGTGCAGCAGCATAAGGTGCCCCTGGGAGTCTCTGTCTGTGGAAGCCACCTATTGGTAAGGGTAGGTACTGCGGATAGGGCTTGGCTTAGGGCATAGTGTGGGTAATGGCTTAGCGGAATAAGGTATTTCCAGCTTTCCTACAATCCTGAAAGGTGAATTGTACAAGGTATAACCAATCTGACGGCACAGAAGATAAATCATGCCTTCCTCCTATTCTGCTGATACAGGGATCACACCTTGTATTTTATCACTTAGTACGTTGTGATTTTATTCCTGTTTATGTCACCGAGCGGCCGCTGTAATCCACAAAACTGATGACAGGAAGTTTGTTCAGCAGATATTCTGTCCGGGATGAGTGATGAGCAGCGGATTGCTAATAAATAGGATGGAGAAGCCATTTATCATATTACAAAGGGGAGAGCGTAAACAAGACTGTGGTGTAGACACTTTGCTGACACAGCCCCGATGGGGACGCCACCTCCGAAAATCAGGCTCTAGGAAAAAATTATTTACTGTTTTTTGTTCATTTTAATTCATTTTTAATTAAAAAAAAAAAGTTGCTGTTGACAGATCTGTTATCCAGCAATGAATGGGTCTCCTTTGCTCCGTTGACCTCCTCAAGGAGAGAGATGAAGGGCCAGCTTTTAGAAACCCCAGACACCAAAGGGGTACTCCAGCGAAAATGTTTTCTTTTAAATCAACTGGTCTCTGCTTAACTTGACCCACTTTCTCTGATGGTTCAAGCTTCAGCAAAACGGGCCGCAACCCGCTTTGGCTGTGAGGAAAGAAAAGTGGAATCTGATTGGTTGCTAGGGGCCAGGAGCCAGTTTCACTTTACACCATGTTTGATAAATCTACCCCTATATACCTAGCTGAAGCTGTGCACCACTGTACACTTCCAACACTCCTGAACATTACCCAGCTGCTGAACAAAAGTCACCCCATATGGCTTGTTGTATTTTGAAGGCTGCAGCAGTGGCGGCTCATATATTCTCTGGGCGCTGTTATAGTAGTTATATTGTTGTACGTATCGGGCTATATACTCCTGGGCCGGGACCAGGGCCGGCGTCAGCATAGCGCTTACACAACGCCTCTAGGGCCCATTGAGGGAGAGGGGTCTGGTGCTCTAATATCCAGCCTGCTCACTGTAGTGCAGGGTGAGGTGCTAAACTTCAGAAGACACACGAGCTGGAGCAGGAATGGTATCCCACCACGGGTGTTACTAGTATGTTACACCCCTCGCAAAAGTCTGTACTTCAAGTAACTATGGTAATGAAGCAGTACCTAAGTTTTGCCACAAGATGTTGCTATTGTATGTAACTGTACTTGTATTTTGCACATCTGCAGGTAACTAAAGGGTTATTGTTTGTTATAATCTGTACACCAAAGAGGACATTCTCTTCTTCTCTACCTATCTCTGAGCTCCTTTCTTTCTATGCTTTCTTCTCCACCACTCATAGGGGACATTACACCTCCTGTAGGAAGTTGTCACATGGGGAGAGGAAGTCTTAGTCAGTCTTAGTCAGTCTAAGGGCCCTTTTACTCAGAAAAATTATCTGACAGATTATCAGCCAAAGATTTGAAGCCAAGGCCAGGACTGGATTTGAAAAGAGGAGAAATCTCAGGCTTTCCTGTATGACCTGATCTCTGTTTATAGTCTGTTCCTGGTTTTGGCTTCAAATCTTTGGCAGATAATCTGTCAGATAATCTTTCTGTGTAAAAGGGCCCTTAGTCTGGTTCCTGAGCAGAGAAGATGCAAGACAAGTTGGTCCTTACTGTGGTCCAGCTGGGCCCTGGCTTTTCCAGGTCCCCACTAGTGTTGAGCTGATCTGTCAAAAGTGTTCGAGTCGGTAACTGAAAGACTCAGCATTTGATTACCGGTGGCTGCAGAGATTGCATGCCACCCTAGGGCTGTTAGGAAAACATGGACATGACCGTTGGTTGTATCCGACTTGAACACTTTTGACAGATCAGCTCAATACTAGTCCCCACTTCAGAACTGGTCGTGGTGTAGTCTAAGGTGTGGTAGAGAGCAGACACACATGAGAGACAACGCAGACACCAGTTTCTTGAAAGCAGCACTTCTACACACTATGCTGTGTTAAGATACTCAAGGGAGAGGACAAGTCAGAGAATACGCCAACCCACGCCGAGAACAAGTCTAAAAGTGCAGGACAGTATCCTGAAACAAGAGGAACTGATCTGGATACAGCAAAGTTGCTAGAAGCCTACGTACTCTATCTCACAGAGCGGGTGCAACCAGAAAATTCTGGCCACTCTGCTTAACTCAGGTAACAAGGTCTATGGCTTGTGTCACCCTCATAGGACGGGTCACCCGACACTGGTGGGCAACTGGTGGTACACGACAGGTAAGGTCGAAACATGGGCACAAGTAAACGTCTACTTTGAAGTCTTCAGTATTCTACTTCTTCTTCTTCTAAAGTTCCGGCAGAGCACACTTCTACATTGGGTTGGGACACTCACAGCAAACCTCCTCTCCACTACTCTGAACTTGAAGCACAAACTCCTCTCCACTGTTCAGGACTCTCAGTACAAACTCCTCCCTACTGCTCACAACTCTTCTACTCTAAAGGTTCTTAGTACAGATTCTGTTTCGTCAAGTCTACGGTCTGCTATCAGCTTTTGTACAAAGTATTCTCTCAGTAAAGGAGATCTATTTATGCTAACGGGACACAGCAGACACCACATCCTTGGGTCATCTCCCCTTTCTGTGGGTGGCGGTACCGATAGTCTGGGTGGGTCAAAACTTCACTCCGGACCACCGTGATAAGTACCCAAGGGACCCCCTCGCAGCCCAGCAGGTCACCGACCACAGGGGAAAGGATATAGCTCGCCACTCTAAAATAAAAGCAGGTGTGCCTTAATACCTGTGTGCCCATTTGGCACTGGCGTCACGAAAATTTACCATCTGGCTGAGCTATATCTCGACCAATCACCGCAGCGGTGGCGTCACACTATATCACCTAGCAAGTTACCGTTTGGCCGTTGGGTACCCCACAGGACCTGCACCAAGAGAGAAAAGGGGGAAGGACCTGATCGCATCCTCAATACTACAGTGTGGAGAGCAGCCTGACAGAGAGGAAGATGGAGAACACTGAGCTGTAAGTGCTGTGTGTCAGTCTGTCAGTGTCAGTCAGTGTTTCAGTGAGTCAGTGTGTTTTAGTCAGATTTTGTGTCAGTTAGTGTCTGTGTTAATAATGTGTATTTGTGTATGTTGCGTCTCAAGTGATTGTGCATAGTGGATAGATGAGGGGCCCGCTGAGGTTCTGTCACCCAAGGGCTCACAAAAACCTGGAGCCGGTCCTAGCTGGGACCCACCATGAACACGAAATAATACTGTATTATGGGGTTACTTTTCAGGCCTCCTTTCTGTGCTCTACTTATGTCTGTCCCACATCTGAATCCTCAGTGATCTCTCCATTTGTGGCGGTTCTGCTGTCGGAGAACATCAGTATTACGCTCTAACTCGCTGCATACGTGTGTGGGTGGTGAACAATGTTTCCATTAATATCTAGAGAGTCAGGCTGAGCAAGATTCTAAAACGGTGAATTTAGCATTACTGTGTCATCCCTGTCCCTAGGCAGCACAAACAGTAACACACGGGCAGCACCCTGTGCCATATCACACCCGGTTTTTACCCTAAAACAAGTCATACTGCCTATTCAGTGAGTATTTTGGGCCCCCGACATCCAGGGGGGCCCCGCTCTGGTGCCCAAGACCGCTGCCCCGCTGCTGCGATCTTAACTGTAACTATGTGCGCTCGTATCGAGCGCTAATAGTTACTTGCAGCAGCAGTGGTAGCACTGACAGGGTGAGAGCCATTGGCTCCCTCCCTGTCAGTCACTCTTGTGGCCGCAGGAAGTGTTTTCCCTGCGGTCACAAGAGGCCGCTCTGTGTCTCTGGTGCCGGCGCTCTAGAGGAGTCACTGGAGAGCCGGTGCCCGGACAAGGGGACATCGGCCTCTTGTGACCGCAGAGAAAACACTTCCTGCGGCCACAAGAGAGAAGAGAAGAGGAGACGCCCGGACCCAGGTGAGTATAAGTGGGTTTTTTTATGTGTTAAATGCTATATGGAAGGGGGGAGCACACAACGGGGGTCTATATAAACGGCGGCAGCACATAGCGGGGGTCTATATAAACGGGGGGAGCACACAGCGGGGGTCTATATAAATGGGGGAGCACACAGCGGGGTCTATATAAAAGGGGGGGCACAGGGGGCTATATAAATGGGGGGACCTCACAGGGGGTCTATATACTTATAGGGGAGCACAGGGGGTCTATATATAACTGGGGGAGCACACAGGGGGGATATATACAAGTGGGGGAGCACACAGGGGGTATATACAACTGGGGGCAGCACACAGGGGGTCTATATACAACTGGGAGCAGCACAAAGGGGGTATATACGACTGGGGGCAGCACACAGGGGGTCTATATATTATACTGGGGCAGCACACGGGGGTCTATATATAACTGGGGAGCACACAGGGGGGCTATATATAACTTCGGGAGCACACAGGGGGTCTGTATATAACTGGGGGAGCACACAGGGGCTATATAATACTGGGGGCAGCGCACAAGCGGTATATACTACTGGTGGCAGCACACAGCGGTCTATATTACATTGGGACTGTACAGAGGTGCCTATATACCTTACTACTATACTGGGGCACAGAACATACCTAAATATTAAGTGGGGGCACAGGGACACCTTAAAACTGTAGGGGCACAGAGGGGTGTAACTACTATATAGGGGTACAGAGGGGTGTAACTACTATATAGGGGCACAGGGCACCTAACTACTGGATGTGTTGGAGCCTAAAACGTTTCTCTGGCAGATTCTGGAGAGAGGATTCACAGCCGGGAGAAGACTTCAAGGTGGCCCAGGCTGGCTGGAGAGGGGAAAAAAAGAAGTAAAAGACTCTGATCAGAGAAGACGCCACCTGTGAGTCACTAGATGTAACTGCACTCTGTTATAGGGTTGTAGTGATAGGGGTCATAGTGTGGCAATATTGTGTTATGGCATCATTGGTGTTATCTTTCTGTTTTGTTCGGGGCAGTTTTGAGGCAATATGTAATCACTGTATGGTGGTAGAAGGGTTATAAGAGGACTACTGGGGGGGAGAGCGCATGTCGAGGGGGGGGGGGGGGCAGACATGACTTTGCTTGGGGAAATGCCAAGACCGCCCCTGCATGTATGTGACATGTAGAAAGTGTGTGTGTAAGTGCACATATCTGCGCGTGCATGTATGTAGGCAGTTAGGATGGAGTACTATGTGTCAGTGTTATTTATGTACGTATAATACCACTTTGTCCGTTTTTAGTTATATAATCTTGCAACATTTTCAAGGTAAAAAGTAGGACAGCATTGTTTAGGTGTACAGTATGATGGTATTTATTTATATATATATATATATATATATATATATATATATTATATTGCAGCATTGTTTAGGTGTACAGTATGACAGCATTTTTATATATATTGTAATGCAGCATTGTTTAGGTGTACAGTATGACAGCATTTTTACATATATTGTAATGCAGCATTGTTTAGGAGTACAGTATGACGGTATTTTATATATATTGTAGTACAGCATTGTTTAGGTTTTCAGTATGACTGCATATTTATATATATTGTAGTACAGCATTGTTTAGGTGTACAGTATGACGGTATTTTTATATATATTATATTGCAGCATTGTTTAGGTATACAGTATGACGGCACCCATATATATTGTAATGCAGCACTGTTTACGTGTACCGTTTGATGGCATTTTTATATATATTATATTGCAGCATTGTTTAGGTATACAGTATGACGGAACTCATATATATTGTAATGCAGCACTGTTTACGTGTACCGTTTGGCATTTTTATATATATATTATATTGCAGCATTGTTTAGGTTTACAGTATGACAACATTTTTATATTTATTGTAATGCAGCATTGTTTAGGTGTACACTATGACGGAATTTTTATATATATTGTAGTGCAGCATTGTTTAGGTGTACGGTATGACGGTATTTTATATATATTATATTGCAGCATTGTTGAGGTGTACAGTATGACGGCATATATATATTGTAATGCAGCATTGTTGAGGTGTACAGTAGATTTCCAACAAGTGGTTTCCATCATCATAGATGATACCATACAAGATATAAATATATACACACTAGTTATAATACCCCAAATCATTTACCATGTGCGAACATACAGCACAGTGGTGTACATATGGATATCAGACTCAATATATAGACAATAATAGCAGTATGGTAGGGCTGTAGTCAGAAGGGTCTGTGCAATGAGCATTGCCAGTGATCATGTGACTATTTCCAGGCTGTATAAGGTTAACTTTAAGAATTTCAGGTTTACTTTAGTTAACAAAGAGACTTAGAAAAACCTCCTGTCCCTGCCAATGGATCCAGCTGTGTGTGCCCTGTGCCAGCTGTGACCCTCACAGACCAGTGTAAACATGCCAGAAACGTACGAGCCCCGCCTGGACGGATGACATTTACACTCCAGGAATCCGCAGCCTTCCCCACTAACTTACAATTACTTTCATAGTTTGGCCGTAAAGTTTTAGGATACAAAAAATTATTGATATTTAACAAAAAGGGCAAAAAACTAACAAAACACAAAATGTATTTTGTAAGTCCGACCCCCCCCCCCCCCACAAGTTTTTACAATTATTTTTTTATGTTATTTATGAGGGGACGAAACTCCAACATCTCATAAAAATTTTTATAGACTACAACAATTAGTCAAAGTACAGAATAAAGCAATCCACAGTGACAAATAAAGAAATGGGGGGGGGGGGGTGTCCAAACAAAGGGTTTTCTTACAGTATAGGATATTGTTGCATTGTTTCTGCATTCTTTTGCATGACAGGGTGCAGCAGGTGTACGTCAGTGAGCTATTACAGGGATTACGTTACATAACATTCTTACAGAATACCATTAAGGTACAAAACTTTTCCTTTCTCAATAGGGGAGTAAATGGTCAATCAAAGATAGATGGGAGTCACATGATAGGCAGCAATGTTATGGGGAAGCCAGAGCTTTAGCTTTTTCCAAACTTGATGGGAATTGTAGTTTTGCAACAGCTAGGGACCTGAAGGTTCTCCATCCCTGGTCTAGACTATCAGATATAATCATCATATAACCAATCAAGTTAGACCTTCACAGCAGCAAAGAGGGTAAGGGCCGTATTACACATTTGCTCGAAGCGAGCACTGATCTGCTAGATTGGCGCTCGCTTACTGAGCCTATTACATGGCTCGATGATCGTGCAGCAAAGGATGCATATATATCTATCGTTAGTAATGTCTGTGCAGCCCTCGCTTTGTATATTGAAAATTATAAAGTAATACTTACCTTTCCACACTCCCCAGTGTCCTCTTGGCTTCTTTCCGTTCACCGCAGCCATCGCTTAACTGTCTCTGCAGTGAAAGGCCAATCATTGACCAAGATGGGATAGTGCCACAGCCAGTCGCAGCCATCTGTGGTGATTGCAGAGGAGCCAAGACGACACCAGGAAGTGTGGAGAGGTAAGTATTATTTTATTATTTTCTATATATTGTTTCATTGGCCGCCCACCACGCACCTTCTGTTACATGGAGCGATGTGCTGTCGGTGGCTGATGATTGTTAAACCTGCTGAAAGACAACAATCAGGTGATGATCGGCTCCTCGACTTATCGTTGTCTTTATTACAGGAAGCTATATCTGCCAGATTCTGCCTGATTGGGCAAATAATCTCCCTGTGTAATAGGACCCTAAGGTCATGTTCCCACAATGGGGGATTTATCACTGGACTGCAGACTCTTTGGAAAATGAAAGGTGGAGTCTGATTGGTTGTTAGGGGCTACTGAGCCAATTCCACTTTACACCATGTTTGATAAATCTCCCCCTATGTGTTTCATCTGTAGCTGGACCGTGCACCTCATTTTATGGCTATAAATTTTATAGCCCTCAAAAATTATCCTTGAGTAATCAAATGGCCATTTTATTACTGAGTTCAGTCGTTTCTTTAACAGGCATTTTATGACCCGAAAAATGGCCCATAAAACAGTGTGTGAACATGAACATAGCCTAAGGTTACGGTCACCCCATAAAAAGATCCTGTTTAGCTTATGTGCTGGTTCCAGAGTCATATACACTGACATAGCTTTCTTTTTTATTATATGTATACTTCATGGCCGATGTATCCCACTATATGGCTATAAACTGGCACACTTCAGAGCAGGGATGGGGAACCTTCGGCCCTCCAGCTGTTGCAAAACTACAACTCCCATCATGCCTGGACAGCCAAAGCTTCGCTTTGGCTGTCCAGGCATGATGGAAGTTCTAGTTTTGCAACAGCTGGAGGGCCGAAGGTTCCCCATCTTTGCCTTAGAGGTATCCATCTGTAAGTACTCCTGTATTGTACCTCCAATGTGTTGAGAAGATACTTGGAGCCCAGCTGGATGTTGTCCATGTGAGTTATCGTAGATTCCTTCCAGGATCAGGACCTACCAGCTGCTGGGGAGCTTAGCTGGAACTTCCACATAATGTTAAAGGAGCTATCCAGGATTAGAAAAAGCTACTTTCACGGCTACCATGTATGTCCGAAAATAAGACAGGGGCTTATATTATTTTTTTATCTGAAAAAAAAAAATGACTAGGGTTTATTCTTAGAGTAGGTCTACTTCTCGTAGAAGCCCCTACACTCTAGTAGTTAGCCACCATACCGTACATCCTACTACTGTTAGGGTGGTATTACATGGGACGATTTTTTGGCAATTACGATAAACAATCTCAAACAACCACTATGACAATACGTTATTAAATCGTTCACCCTATTAACCAGGACGATGATTGTTACTTACGGCCGTTCTTGCGCTCGTCATTTCCTGGCTGATAGACTAGGGACCGACCGTACAACGTGTTATTACACCGAACACTGTTTGAATGATGAAAATAGGTCCAGATTCTATCAAACGATCAACGCTTTCTCGTTGGTGGTTTAATCGTTGCCTGCTATTATGGTGGGTTTACACGGAGCGATTATCGTTTGAATTTTCACGATAATGAGCGATTACACTGGTCAACAAAGTTGTTTGGTTCAGAAATAAAATTCTCCATTTCTTAATGATTTTTTGTGCTGAATTCAAATATCACAAGGAAAAATGTGAATTGTCTCTAGTTTCTATGATATAGAAGAGTTCTCATGTTACTGATTTGTGAATTGTATAGAATACAGTATAATAGCCGACATATTTATTACTTCTGCAATCATAAGGAAGCAAGTTTACTGTTCATAAACTTTTGAAATATTTTCATAGGAAACTTAGTTCTATCTGAAATTAAATACAATTTACAGGCAGATCTAAGAATTTTTACAAATGAATTATGTTTATTGAACTCTGGAATGTAGGTCCTTATTCAATGGCTTCTCGGTGCATTTACACGTCTTTTGTATTCATACATGGGATTGTCTCTGATAACTGTCCAACAGTAATCTGCAAGCATTGATGGGTTCCATTTACCCCAATACCTTAGGCTAGGTTCGCACTGCTTTTTTGCAATCCGTTTTTTTCTGCAAACGGATGAAAAAAACAGATGCATTTGTGTGCATCCGTTTTGATCCATTTTTCCATTGACTTCCATAATAAAAAAAAAACTGATCCGTTTTTTTAACTGTCACAAAAGTAGTGTTGACACTACTTTTGTGTCCGTTTAAAAAAGACTGATCCGTTTTTTTTTTTTATAATGGGAGTCAATGGAAAAGCAGATCAAAACGGATGCACACAAATGCATCTGTTTTTTTCATCCGTTTTTCGCAAAAAAAAGGATGAAAAACAGCAAAAACGCAGTGTGAACCTAGCCTTATACCATAACTATTGGTCATTCTAATGCTACGTTTACACGGAACGATAATTCGCCCTATCGTGCGATTAACAATGTCGGAGTACCGTTTTTTTTTTCATAACGATCAGCGTTTAGACGGTATGATATATTGTACGGAAATTAGTTTTTGCGATTGTTTTGCGATCGCTTAAAGCCTATCTCACACATTGGTTAAATCGGCGAACGACTGTTCACATGGAACGATCTGCAAATTTTTTGAGAATTTGAGAACCTGCTGAAAGATCAATCGTTGATTGTTCGCTGCTTTTACACGTACGATTATCGTTCGAATTCGGCCGTTATCGTGCAAATTTGCACGATAATCGTTCTGTGTAAACGCAGCATAAGATGATGAAATATACCAGTTGATGATGCAAACTTTTCCTAGTATTGTTTCACAGGCTGTAAGAAGTATAGAAATTAGAGCCAATTTCAAAATTTGAACATCATTTTCGATCTCAGCACCCCCAAAATTAGTTAAGTTCAACTGTTTTCATGTCGGAACCTTTTTGGCTGTTGACCAGTGATCGGATCGTGTCAACACAGCACACGATCAAGCGATGAGCGAGAAATCGTTTATTGTGATCTTTCACCATGTTCTCAAATCGTCGTTGGTCGTTTGCTAACAATTCGCAGTCTTTTACCAATTCACCGTATGTGTGAGATGGGCTTAAGCGATCTTAAAACGATCGCAATAACAATTTTTTAAACAATTTTTCACCACGTCTAAACGCTGAACGTTATAGAAACCAAATCGTTGCTTCAAAATCGTTAAACAATCGATTGGGGGAATTATCGCTCTGTGCAAACGTAGCATTACACAAAATGATTGTCGCTTAAATCCGAACAATCTAACGATTTTTCAATGATAATCGTCCCGTTTAATATGGCCCTAAGGCTCCTATAGCATAGACTCTAGGCTGAGCGGCAGCTTCCGGTGGGGGCGGACGTCATTGGATGTTTTTAAAATGTTGACACCGACACAGAGTGGGCGGTCCAGAAACCGGCAGCAGAGGAGGAGCAGGACAGGTAAGTATACATTACTGACATGTCCCCCACAGCATGGCTAAGTATGAATTTTTCTTAGACATAACTTTATATTTTTTATTGTAAACATATATATTATATCTGTGTTTTTCCTGAGCTTTTCCGTCTTCCTTCCAAAAAAATGTTTTGCATAGGGGAACTTATTCCACCCATGTGTGGCCCAATAAACTTCAAGAGTGAGACGCTGCTGCCCTACTGATGGATCCCGAGTCAATAGTTTAAGGCCGGGTTATCCTTTAATTGTATGTCAGGACTTAAACAAGATTATATTACAATACAGTTATAATAGTAGCTGGCCCTGGGCGCTGAGAACCTCTCATTATTTTCATGAATGGCGGTGACTGACGTACACTGCAAGCAAACAAAACCACAAAGACGTTGAAAAAATTATATATATTATTTTTGATATTTTTTTTTTTTTTTAAATTTATTTTTAGTATTACAATGTTTTCCCTTCAGGTCAGTCATTGTTCACCAGTGATATGAATTTTGTGTTGCTTTGTACTTACGTCACCTATCATGCATTGATCCTATATTATACTCCAGAGCTGCATTGGTAATTCTGCAAGTTATTATTGGAGACAGACACACCTCGAACACCATAAACAGCCACTATAATGCATGAGCAAATCTTGAGTAGTGTTGGCGGATTGAATGGTTTTTTGACTTGTTATACAACCCTTTTGTGTCAGCAGCACATTACGCTATGTAATAAAGGGTGGAAGTTAAAGGGACACACAACTAATCCAGAGATTGTTTATGTGACCCCGCCTGCCCAATAACTGATCTGTGCACTAGGATCAGCGGGAGCGAGTGACTATATAGTTGACTGTTTACCCATTTAATACGACCCTTAATTTTGCCCTGTGCCCTGTTGCCTTCTGGTGGCGTACACCCGCCATAAGCCCGTGCTCGTCCAATGGGCTGACAGGAGGCGCGCTATAAGGTGGGAGGACACCCAATGCAGTATATCAAAGAATCAAATTTATTAAAGTACAGAACAAACAATAAAAACATTTAAAAACAGATACATTTAGTGCATGCCATGATAAGTAACACTAAAGTTCTATGTCCACTAAACCGCAGCCAGTAGACTGCCCAACTCCCACAGTAAAGGAGAAGAAAAGGATAATCAATTGCTGTATGTAGAGGCAAAGTGCAGACAGTGCAGAATAAGGTTCATAAATGCATAATGAACTGCCACCTTCCCCTATAAACAGACAGGCTGAAGTACAAACAAATGCCAGCCCCACTCCAGAGGGGACTAAAAATATATACAACCTGTACCGCAGCCAATGCCGAGTGGACAAGAGAGAGGAATGCCCAACGCGTTGCGTCGCACAATGCGACTTCGTCAGGGACCCTGACGAAGTCGCATTGTGCGACGCAACGCGTTGGGCATTCCTCTCTCTTGTCCACTCGGCATTGGCTGCGGTACAGGTTGTATATATTTTTAGTCCCCTCTGGAGTGGGGCTGGCATTTGTTTGTACTTCAGCCTGTCTGTTTATAGGGGAAGGTGGCAGTTCATTATGCATTTATGAACCTTATTCTGCACTGTCTGCACTTTGCCTCTACATACAGCAATTGATTATCCTTTTCTTCTCCTTTACTGTGGGAGTTGGGCAGTCTACTGGCTGCGGTTTAGTGGACATAGAACTTTAGTGTTACTTATCATGGCATGCACTAAATGTATCTGTTTTTAAATGTTTTTATTGTTTGTTCTGTACTTTAATAAATTTGATTCTTTGATATACTGCATTGGGTGTGCTGTTTCAGTACTTTCTCTTTTTCTTTGACATTTACAGCCTCATATCTAGTACTGTAGCACCCCTCTCTCTTTCATTATTGTCTGTGGTGCCCTCCCTCTGTGTCTATTACATAAGGTGGGAGGAGGCGTGGCTTTCTCCCACATTTCCTTTATCACGGTTTATCAGGCATAAACCGTGGCAGAAATCGACACCTCCTTCATCATTCGCCTCTTAGTATATCTGGCAGCGGACGACATGGGGGCAGGGCTTTAAGACCAGTGTACGAGTGCGTCGATCTTGATAAATCTCCCCCCTGTGTATATAGAAAGGGGGGTTGTAGAAAAGCATTGTTATGGGGGCTTCGTGTCCATCACTGTTATGGGGTCTCTGTTCCTATCACTGTTATGGGGGCTCTGTTCCTATCACTGTTATGGGGGCTTCGTGTCCATCACTGTTATGGGGGCTCTGTTCCTATCACTGTTATGGGGGCTCTGTTCCTATCACTGTTATGGGGGCTCTGTGCCTGGCACTGTTATGGGGGCTCTGTGCCTGGCACTGTTATGGGGGCTCTGTGCCTATCACTGTTATGGGGGCTCTGTGCCTGGCACTGTTATGGGGGCTCTGTGCCTATCACTGTTATGGGGGCTCTGTTCCTATCACTGTTATGGGGGCTCTGTGCCTATCACTGTTATGGGGGCTCTGTGCCTGGCACTGTTATGGGGGCTCTGTGCCTATCACTGTTATGGGGGCTCTGTTCCTATCACTGTTATGGGGGCTCTGTTCCTATCACTGTTATGGGGGGCTCTGTGCCTGGCACTGTTATGGGGGCTCTGTTCCTATCACTGTTATGGGGGCTCTGTTCCTATCACTGTTATGGAGGCTCTGTGCCTGGCACTGTTATGGGGGCTCTGTGCCTGGCACTGTTATGGGGGCTCTGTGCCTATCACTGTTATGGGGGCTCTGTTCCTATCACTGTTATGGGGGCTCTGTGCCTGGCACTGTTATGGGGGCTCTGTGCCTGGCACTGTTATGGGGGCTCTGTGCCTATCACTGTTATGGGGGCTCTGTGCCTGGCACTGTTATGGGGGCTCTGTGCCTATCACTGTTATGGGGGCTCTGTTCCTATCACTGTTATGGGGGCTCTGTGCCTATCACTGTTATGGGGGCTCTGTGCCTGGCACTGTTATGGGGGCTCTGTGCCTGGCACTGTTATGGGGGCTCTGTTCCTATCACTGTTATGGGGGCTCTGTGCCTATCACTGTTATGGGGGCTCTGTTCCTATCACTGTTATGGGGGCTCTGTTCCTATCACTGTTATGGGGGGCTCTGTGCCTGGCACTGTTATGGGGGCTCTGTTCCTATCACTGTTATGGGGGCTCTGTTCCTATCACTGTTATGGGGGCTCTGTTCCTATCACTGTTATGGGGGCTCTGTGCCTGGCACCGTTATGGGGGCCCTGTTCCTATCACTGTTATGGGGGCTCTGTTCCTATCACTGTTATGGGGGCTCTGTTCCTATCACTGTTATGGGGGCTCTGTGCCTGGCACTGTTATGGGGGCTCTCTGCCTGGCACTGTTATGGAGGCTCTCTGCCTGGCACTGTTATGGGGGCTCTGTTCCTATCACTGTTATGGGGGCTCTGTTCCTATCACTGTTATGGGGGCTCTGTTCCTATCACTGTTATGGGGGGCTCTGCGCCTGGCACTGTTATGGGGGCTCTGTTCCTATCACTGTTATGGGGGCTCTGTTCCTATCACTGTTATGGAGGCTCTGTGCCTGGCACTGTTATGGGGGCTCTGTGCCTGGCACTGTTATGGGGGCTCTGTGCCTGGCACTGTTATGGGGGCTCTGTGCCTGGCACTGTTATGGGGGCTCTGTTCCTATCACTGTTATGGGTGCTCTGTGCCTGGCACTGTTATGGGGGCTCTGTGCCTGGCACTGTTATGGGGGCTCTGCGCCTGGCACTGTTATGGGGGCTCTGTTCCTATCACTGTTATGGGGGCTCTGTTCCTATCACTGTTATGGAGGCTCTGTGCCTGGCACTGTTATGGGGGCTCTGTGCCTGGCACTGTTATGGGGGCTCTGTGCCTGGCACTGTTATGGGGGCTCTGTGCCTGGCACTGTTATGGGGGCTCTGTTCCTATCACTGTTATGGGTGCTCTGTGCCTGGCACTGTTATGGGGGCTCTGTGCCTGGCACTGTTATGGGGGCTCTGTGCCTGGCACTGTTATGGGGGCTCTGTGCCTGGCACTGTTATGGGGGCTCTGTGCCTGTCATTGTTATGGGGGCTCTGTTCCTATCACTGTTATGGAGGCTCTGTGCCTATCACTGTTATGAGGGCTCTGTTCCTATCACTGTTATGGGGGCTCTGTGCCTGGCACTGTTATGGGGGCTCTGTGCCTGGCACTGTTATGGGGGCTCTGTTCCTATCACTGTTATGGGGGCTCTGTTCCTATCACTGCTATGGAGGCTCTGTGCCTATCACTGTTATGGGGGCTCTGTTCCTATCACTGTTATGGGGGCTCTGTTCCTATCACTGTTATGGGGGCTCTGTTCCTATCACTGTTATGGGGGCTCTGTTCCTATCACTGTTATGGAGGCTCTGTGCCTATCACTGTTATGGGGGCTCTGTTCCTATCACTGTTATGGGGGCTCTGTGCCTGGCACTGTTATGGGGGCTCTGTTCCTATCACTGTTATGGGGGCTCTCTGCCTGGCACTGTTGTACAGTACCGTTACAGCAATTGTCAGTGTTATGGAGTAACTGTGGCTGACACTTTCCAGGCACCAGCTGCAGTACTGCTATAACAGACACATCCCGTGTTCTATAATACACCTGACTACAGTGTCTTATAATACAACCAGCTGCAGAACTACTATAACAGACCCGTCTACACAGTGCCCTATAATACAGCCAACTACAGTACTGCTATAATAGACACCTCTACACAGTGCCCTATAATACAACCAACTACAGTACTGCTATAATAGACCCGTCTACACAGTGCCCTATAATACAGCCAACTACAGTACTGCTATAATAGACCCGTCTACACAGTGTCCTATAATACAACCAACTACAGTACTGCTATAATAGACCCCTCTACACAGTCATTGACAATAAGTAAATACATGTTGTATTGCTGCAAAACCCGCTGTTATGCCTCCAGCCGATCTGTGAGTGATTCCCGGTATTATATTATGCCAAAGTAAGGCATAAAAGTGTTGCCTGCTATAAGACTCTCAGAGGATACTTTTGGGTAGTGTACCTCTTGGTGGGAGATCACTGACTGCTAGACATATCTCTATGATGCACTGAAATACATTTTACTTATCAATATATATATTATTTATCTATCAAGTTCTATCTATCTACTGTGTTTCCCTAAAACTTCTATCTCCTATCTATCTCCTATCTATCTATCTATCTATCTATCTATCTATCTATCTATCTATCTATCTATTTATCTATCTATCTCCTATCTATCTATCTTCTATCTATCTATCTATCTATCTCCTATCTATCTATCTATCTATCTATCTATCTATCTATCTATCTATCTCCTATCTATCTATCTCCTATCTATCTATCTATCTATCTATCTATATATCTCCTATCTATCTATCTATCTATCTATCTATCTGTCTATCTATCTATCTCCTATCTATCTATCTATCTATCTATCTTCTATCTATCTATCTATCTTCTATCTATCTATCTATCTATCTATCTATCTATCTATCTATCTCCTATCTATCTATCTATCTATCTATCTCCTATCTATCTATTTATCTATCTATCTATCTATCTATCTATTATCTATCTATCTATCTCCTATCTATCTATCTATCTATCTATCTGTCTATCTATCTATCTCCTATCTATCTATCTATCTATTTATCTATCTATCTCCTATCTATCTATCTATCTATCTATCTATCTCCTATCTATCTATCTATCTATCTATCTATCTCCTATCTATCTATCTATCTATCTATCTATCTATCTATCTATCTATCTATCTATCTCCTATCTATCTATCTATCTATCTATCTATCTCCTATCTATTATCTATCTATCTATCTATCTCCTATCTATCTATCTATCTATCTATCTATCTATCTATCTATCTATCTCCTATCTATCTATCTATCTATCTATCTATCTATCTCCTATCTATCTATCTATCTATCTATCTATCTATCTATCTATCTCCTATCTATCTATCTATCTCCTATCTATCTATCTATCTATCTCCTATCTATCTATCTATCTATCTATCTATCTATCTCCTATCTATCTATCTATCTATCTCCTATCTATCTCCTATCTATCTATCTATCTATCTATCTATCTATCTATCTATCTATCTATCTCCTATCTATCTATCTATCTATCTCCTATCTATCTATCTATCTATCTATCTATCTCCTATCTATCTATCTATCTATCTATCTATCTGTCTGTCTGTCTGTCTGTCTGTCTGTCTATCTGTCTATCTCCCTCCCTCCTAATTCCTGGAAAGTTTCCCCTCCACCACTTCCCATTCTCAGTGACACTTTGGAATCCTCAGTCACATGACCTGTGTGGGGAATGTCAGGAGCGCCCGGGGCAGGAAGGGTTAAGGAGGGGGGGCCTGGCTGCAGGAGGAGGAAGAGGAGGAGGAGAGGTTCCCTGTCTGCTGCTACTTGTTACATTGTATCCTCCTCATCCTCAGTGAGGGGGAGAGTGGAGGAAGGGTGGATAGCCGGAGAGGAGCAGGGAGGGGGGGACACTCGCAGATTCCCGGGACGTTATGGCTTTCAGAAGGAGGAAAAGTTACCCCATCTTCAGCCAGGAGTTTGTCATCCACAATCATGCGGACATCGGCTTCTTCTTCGTGCTGTGCGTCCTGATCGGGCTGATGTTTGAGGTAGGAGGCTGATCCCTGCTCCCCCTCCTGCGCGCCCCGGCCCGGGCTCTCGGGGTGACCGTTGCTCTGGGCTCTCGGGGTGACCGTTGCTCTGGGCTCTCGGGGTGACCGTTGCTCTGGGCTCTCGGGGTGACCGTTGCTCTGGGCTCTCGGGGTGACCGTTGCTCTGGGCTCTCGGGGTGACCGTTGCTCTGGGGCTCCTGCGGATCTCACTCGTTACTTTGTATCAGACTTGTTAACCCTTTAGTGGGAGCATTGCTGATGTGTCCAGCCTGCACTTCCATGACATTGCCTCCTGCAGAGGATGACTCCCCCTGGTGGTGGGGTATGCAGAGGACTTGTCTATGCATAGTCTCACTGTATATACCTAGATAGCACACTTTTATCACTCATTCAGTTCATCAGCTGGCCCTTTAAGAAGCTTATTAACCCTTCAGAGGAGCTTTGCTGATGTGTCCCTTTTCCTGCATCTTCTCCTCTTTGCCCCCTCCCGTGGCTGGGGTATATTACTACAGGACACACATGACCTCCTTCTAGAAGTTTATTAACCCCTTTGGGTATATTACTGCAGGACAATCTCCCCCCTAAAAGTTTATTAACCCCTTTGGGGGCCTTTAACCTTCCTCTAAGAATTGCTGATGTGTCCAATTTCCTGCTTGACCCTCCAGCTGTCTCTTCATCCTATGACTCCTAGGCGCCACCTAATGGTGGGGTAGGATCCTATGACTCCCTGTTGCCATCTAAAGGTGGTGAATGATCATAATGACATTGATATATTTTAGTCTTTGTATTAATAAACAGTATATTTTCCGCCAGCCAATCACAGGCCTTCATAGAGTTCACCCCTTTATTTGCATAATGTGCAAGAAAACTTAACTCCCTCACTGCTGGTTGGTTTTATACAATCTATGCATCTGCTCTTTGCCTTGTGTCCCTATACAACCCCAGATTAGACCCTAGGCGGGCAGACAAAGGAGGGCATTATGTCTGGCAGGCCTGCGTGGGCTGGACCCCTACAGACTACATATCCCAGCATGGCCTACAGCCCATAAACCCAGGTCTGGTCATGTAACGTTGGGGGAGGACATGGGACTTGGGGGTAGGGGCCACATCTAAGTGTCAGTTCTGGACAGAATGGATGTTTTTTTTTCTGACCTTTGTCTTCAGTGACTGTGTCATCACATTACAGGGGTTGTATGAGACACTGATGCAATACCAGACACAGCCAGGGATCAGATGTGGCGCTATGTTCAGGTAAAAGTGTCCTTTCTCTATTAGTCTCATGCAACCTCCTTAAATTGTACATAGATAGTTTAAAGGGGTTGTATAGAATTAGATAGAGATAGCTTCTTACTTTCAGAACAGCTCCACACCTGTCAGCGGGTTGTGCGTGGTATTGCAGATAAGCTGTTTGCTGCAAATACAACCCAAGTGCTTTGCTTTCTCTTATAGGAGGTAGCCATGTTTCTTCATCCTTTATCATCTGTTGTGGGTATAAGAAGTCCTTAGTGTCCCATATTCAAGGAGTTGGAGGATATTAATAAAGTAGGGCTGTCTTCCTTAAAGCGTCAGTCGTTTTAAATCTTTTTTTTTTTTTTTTTTTTTTTTTTTTTTTTTTTTTTTTTGCAGAAATCAATAGTACAGGCGATTTTAATAAACTTTGTAATTGGGTTTATTAGCAGAAAAATGCTTTTTTATCATGAAAAAGCAATTTGAAGCGCTCTCCCTGTCTTCATGGTTGTCTATGGAGAGGGGAGGGGTGGAGGGAGTTGAGGCACCAAAACAGGACAACAGAGCGGTAATTTACAGCTACATCACCGGGCTATCTCCTCTGAAGTCAGAACTGACCTCTGAATAACGGCTTTCACACAGGTCCCACTGTGTAATCCTTTCTTCTTTGCTCTCTGGTGGCAACTAATCTCCCTCTTCTCCCTCCCCTCTCCATAGAATAGACAGGGCCTGACTGATGTAAAAGAGTTGAGATTTCCTGATATTTTGCAGTGAATGAGAGAGGAGGAAGGTGGGGGGGGGGGGGCTGGGGAAAGGCTTTTTGAATGCAGATATAATGTCATATTTGCCTAATAAACCCAATTACAAAGTTTCTTAAAATCGCCTGGACTATTGATTTCTGCAAACGACAGTGACACTTTAAAAAGGCAAAACAAACTGAACCCTGTAATTCAGTGGAATTGAGCTGCAATACCGGACACAACCTTATAGACTAGGTGGTGCTGTTTCTTGCCATGTCCTAGCACCCCAGGTAGGGGTAAACATTTTTGCAATGTTCCTGCCACAACTACATCTTCCATGTGTCGATCATTGTGCATTGTGTGAGGCGTTGTACTAGTTGTGCCAGTGACAATACCTCCTCCCAGGCGGCACTTCTACGGGTAGTTTACGAGTCACATTCAGGTGCTTTGTGTCTAGACTGACTCCACATGTTATGTTTCCTGGGGAAGGAATTTCACATGACTCTTTTAAACCAATTTAATTCAATTTAATAACTATCAGACCATAATGCACATAGTGCCGCCCCCTGTGCTAGTGGCTTTGTCAGGTACTGCAGTTTGGCTCCATTCACATAAATGAGGCACAGCCATTTGGTAATACACAGCTCGATGTCAGTGCTGCGGTGACCAGCACCATTGTATACGGAACATTTCTGTATTATTCTCATATATACTTTGTGTTTCAGTTCCTCTCCAAGAACTCTGCTTGCAGAATTTGAATGGAAACCTCACCCCAAAGATTGAAAACCGGTTCTGATGGTACAGGACACATTTCAATAGATATCTGCTTGCTTCAAAGGGGTACTCCATCATTTTATCTTTTTTTTTTATTATTTCAAATCAAGAAGTTTATACAGATTTGTAATTTACTTCCATTTAAAAATCTTCAGTCTTCCAGTCTTCAGCTGCTGTATGTCCTGCAGGAAGTGGTGTATTCTTTCCAGTGTGACACAGTGCTCTCTGCTGCCACCTCTATCCATGTCAGGAACTATCCAGAGCAGGAGAGGTTTTCTATGGGGATTTGCTACTGGTAACGAACAGAGGTGGCAGCAGAGAGCAGTGTGTCAGACTGGAAAGAATACCATTTCCTGCAGGGCATACAGCAGCTGACAAGATGTGGACTTTACATTTTTAAAGCGACTCTGTACCCACAATCTGACCCCCCCCAAACCACTTGTACCTTCGCATAGCTGCTTTTAATCCAAGATCTGTCCTGGGGTCCGTTTGGCAGGTGATGCAGTTATTGTCATAAACACAACTTTTAATCCTGCAGCGCTGTGTCTAATGGCCGGGGCTTACATTTGTATATGCATTAGGCTGGCACAACCTCTCTGTCTTTCCTCCCCATCCTCCTCATCATTAGGAATGATCCGGGCAGATTGCTTCCTTTTCCCCACCTGTGTGTATAATGAACATGGGCTGGATCGTTAATACACCTGTGCATAGCTTAAACAGCAGAAAATGTTCCTGGATCATTCCTAATGATGAGGAGGGTGGGGAGGAAGGATAGAGAGGTTGTGCCAGCCTAATGCATATACAAATGTATGACCCGGCCATTAGACACAGTGCTGCCGGATTAAAAGTTGTTTTTAGGACAATAACTGCATCACCTGCCTACCGGACCCCAGGACAGATCTTGGATTAAAAGCAGCTATCTGAAGGTACAAGTGGTTTGGGGGATCAGATTGTGGGTACAGAGTCGCTTTAAAAAGAGGTAAATTATAAATCTATATGAGTTTCTGCAACCAGTTGATTTAAAAAAAACAAAAAAAAAAAAAATGGATTATCCCTTTAAGTGAACAAGAAAAAAATTACACACTAGAGAACTGTCCCCTAAGATGCCATTGCAGGGCTGGTCACAGGAGAAACCTGATACATTGTGACTAGCTGCGTACCTGTGTCCGCTGGACAGAACCTGAGCATAGCCTCTGGCTATGTTCACACGTGGTATTAGGCACTGGTAGAAAACCTTAGGGAAAGCTATAGAGATTTTCTCTGTTCACTGTCGGCAACCAGAGTTATTGAAGATGGCAATAATGTGATACACCAAGTATATAAGAAAGTTGCTTGACATCGGTGAGTCTATTTGTTCCCTTTGGGCCCAATACCATGTACACCATAGGGTGCCCTATCCAAGTCAATGGCTTTCCATGTTGATATGTAATAAAGAGTTGCATAGAGCACAGTGCAGCGCCATGATGTATTATGGGCCATAATAAGGCCTAAAGGTCACTGTATAAGGCTGGACACAATGGGAGAGATTTATAAAACATGGTGTAAAGTGAAACTGCCTCAGTTTCCCCTAACAACCAATCAGATTCCTGCTTTTATTCCTCAAAGACTCTTTGTAAAATGATTGGTTGCCGGGGGTGACTGCGCCAGTTTCACTGTACACCGTGCTTGATAAATCTCCCCCATGGACCATATAGATCAGCGGTATGGAACCTTGCTTCTCCAGATGTTCTAAAACTACAAATCCCATCATGCTTGGACAGCCAAATCTTGCATGATGGGAGTTGTAGTTTTGGAACAGCTGGAGAGCCAAGGTTCCCTACCGCTGCTATAGATAGGACTTTATGATGTGAAGCAGCTGGGTGAGATGACATTGTGGGTGATGAGCAGGTTTCACTATGATGGGGAGGGGGCACATGTATGTGTATGATAGCGCAGCTGTGTTTCATAAGGTGAGAGCTATATACAGGATATAGGGGAACACCATGTCACAA
The DNA here is from genome assembly GCF_027789765.1 of Dendropsophus ebraccatus. Lineage (NCBI taxonomy): Eukaryota > Metazoa > Chordata > Amphibia > Anura > Hylidae > Dendropsophus > Dendropsophus ebraccatus. The sequence goes on along the minus strand of NC_091459.1, from coordinate 130,083,299 downwards.
CTAATATTCTGTTAATTAAAGTCACTGTCTAATGAGGACCCCCCCCCCCATTCTTATGTACATTATAGAAAAAGGGGGGTGTTACTATCAGGGCTGTGGAGTTGGAAAGCCGCAGCTCCGACTCCTGAATTTTATCCAGACCGACTCCGACTCCTGCTCCTTCATAAATGGCCGGTCATATACCAGGGGAGTTATTTATCACACTGGCTCAGCAGCTTCTCCCTAATGTCCTACATGATCCTGGGGCAACTTCTGAGGGAATAAGGAAAGATATAAAGCAGCTTCTCCTGTGCGTGCAGTGGATGCAGCCAGTCTCCAGCCTCCATGTCCTGAACAACTCACAACTAGACTAGATGGAGCAGGTGGTCTTTTCCTGCTGACAGTCTTCTATGTTTTTAACTAAATATTCACCATACACAAAGACACACTTCTAACAATGCCAGATACCTGTAATATAGAGGTCAGCCATAGTGATATAGAGAGGGGTCACCCATGGTGATATAGAGAGGGGTCAGTGTGGGTGCACGCCATAGCGCGCACACACACTTACACACACAGCCTGCTGCAGCCATAGCACACACACACAGCCTGCTGCCATGGAACACTGAAGAAAAACACTACACTGAGGACAGAGGTTACTTCTACACTACTTATGTCTTCTCCTCCTCCTCTGTATTACATAGGACATCTCCATATTACACTGCTGCTCATATACAGTCATCCAGCATCAAGGAAAGAACAGCAGAGATCTCAACACCCCCCCCCCCCCCCCCCCCCCCAACACACACACACACAATGGACTCTTCCAGCTCAGAAACAAATTGCCAAATAGTGACCGACAACTTTTCCATGACCCCCTTATGCAGTGGCGGATTAAATGTACCTTGGGCCCCGGGCTGTCAACCCAACCTGCCCCCCCGGGGTCAATCTGCCCAAATTATAATCTGCTACTGACCCCCCTCCCCCCACGCTGTCCCCAATAAACACTGCCTGCCTGCCTCCCCTCCCTGCTGGCCCCAATAAACATAATGTTTGGTCCCTTGCTGCTACCCCCAGTAAGCATTGTCCACCCCACCTCCACTGCCCCCAATAAACATATTGCCACCTGGTTTCCTGCTGTTGCCCCCCCTCCCCCCCCAGGTCACAGCAGCACAGAGGTTGTCAGGAGAGGAGAGGGCTGATCTTATAGGGGAGGTCACAGGGTCACAGCAGCACAGAGGATGTCAGGAGAGGAGGGTGCTAATCCTATAGGAGAGGTCACAGCAGCACAGAGGATGTCAGGAGAGGAGGGTGCTAATCCTATAGGAGAGGTCCCAGCAGCACAGAGGATGTCAGGAGAGGGGAGTGCTAATCTATAGGAGAGGTCACAGCGTCCCAGCAGCACAGAGGATGTCAGGAGAGGAGGGTGCTGATCTATAGGAGAGGTCCGAGCAGCACAGAGGATGTCAGGAGAGGAGGGCGCTGATCTTATAGGGGAGGTCACAGGGTCACAGCAGCACAGAGGATGTCAGGAGAGGAGGGTGCTGATCTATAGGGGAGGTTACAGCAGCACAGAGGATGTCAGATGGCCCCCTCTTCCCCCCTTATAGATGGTCCCCCTCTTCCCTCTCCCCCCCCCCCTTATAGATGGTCCCCCCTCATTGCTGCCCCCCTTTATAGATGGTCCCCCTCATTGCTGCCCCCCCCCCTTATAGATGGTCCCCCTCATTGCTGCACCCCCCATATAGATGGTCTCCCCCCCCCCCACCAGATAACACACAACAAAAAAAACAACAACACAACAGTACTCACCTGCCATCCGTTCCCCTGTCGAGCCTCTCGGTCTGTCCCCGTCTGATGCGCGGCTGCCGGGGGTGTCCCGTCCTATCCCCGGCAGCGCGCGCATCAGAGAGCTCCCCGTGCGCCGGATGTCACAGCCACAGGCGCACGGGGAGCTCACTGATGCGCGCACTGCCAGGGATAGGACGGGACACCCCCGGCAGCCGCGCATCAGCCGGGGACAGATGGACTCTTGTGACCGCAAGCAAAATAATGCTTGCGGTCACAAGAGAGTCACTCGTAGTAGCGGATTATAATGTGGGCGGCGTGGCATGGGCCCCCCGGAGCCTCGGGCCCCGGGCGGCCGCCCAAACCGCCTATTTTATAATCCGCCACTGCCCTTATGTAATAGAGCCAGTGTCCTATTAGAATGTTGCTCATAATATATATTGATGAGCAAAACTCATAAAATTCATATCCAAACTCAATTTTAAATTGTTCAAAGATTTTTTTTAAAAAAGCTGGAGTCGGTAGATTTTTTTCGACTCCAGCCAAAACTAGTCCCGACTCCACAGCGCCGGATACTAACCTAGGACCACTTTCTGAAATAGTTTGTTCTTTCAGATCAGCTGGTGTCAGAAAGTTATATAGATTTGTAATTTACTTCTGTTTAAAAATCTTGTCTTCTAGTACATATCAGCTGCTGTATGTCCTGCAGGAAGTGGTGTATTCTTTCCAGTCTGACACAGTGCTCTCTGCTGCCACCTCTGTCCATGTCAGGAACTGTCCAGAGCAGTAGCAAATCCCCATAGAAAACCTCTCCTGCTCTCCAGATTGGAAAGAATACACCCCTTTCTGCAGGACATACAGCAGCTGATAAGGACCGGACGACTTGATTTTTTTTTTTTAAATAGAAGTAAATTACAACTAGCACCATTGACTCTTTAAGGTTTTCGGGCTGGGGAGGGGCAGCTTGATGGTGGTTGCTGTAGTAGTATGTGCTACGTGAGTTGTCTACAAGGCTATGAGAGATATCAGCCCAGGAAAGTACCAAGTGGAGTTGGATGGGGTTAGACTAAGGACCCTATTACATGGAGCGATTATCTAGGTATAATAGGGCTAGCGATTGGCCAACAAACAAGCAAACCCTCATTTGTCAGCTGATCTTCCGTTCTCACCTGCTGAAAAGTCATCAGTATAGAAGATGTGTGGCCGACAGATGGTTGCCAGAAAAGGCCACCCAATTGATCTAACCTTATGAGGACTTTGTAGAGGACCTCCGGCCATGTAATAGGGCCACAAGCCACAAATGACCTTCAGCAGGACTGTGCAAGTTAACATCTGTTAAAGGACCAGACGGCAGTGTGTAGTGTAAGGGTCGTATTCCAGGGGGTGATGGGGGCCCGATCAATAATGTAAACGAGCGCCGATCTGCTAGATCGGCGCTCGTTTACTGGGCCTATAACACGGCCCGATAATCGTTTAGCAATCGTTTAAACACCATATATTACCTAAGCATGTTGCAGGTCTTCTCCTTCTTTCTCCCGTTCCTGCACGCAACAACAGCTTGGTGCAGCCTGTCTGAGCTGACAGACCGCTCAGCCAATCAGTGGCCAGGACCGCCATGGCCAGTTATTGGCTGAGCGGTGAGCTCCGAAGCTGCTGGGCACGGGACCGGGAGGAAGTAAGAGTACGGGAGAAGCCCTGCAACATGTGTAGGTAATGTATGGTGCTTGTGAGATTGTCGTTCACCCGCTGCGCATCGCTATTCCACGCAGCGATGCGCAGTCGGTGCCCGATGATTTTAGGTTTGAACCTAAATAAACGATCAGCCGATGACACGATCATTAACAGATCGTTGTCTCTATTCCGCGGAGCGATAATCGGCCGATTATCATTTCGTAGAATAGGCCCCTAAGGTTAGTAGAAGGGATAAGCACAACTGATCCCAACTCGGAGTCCGATCAGCATTCGATTACCGATGGCTGAAGAAGTTGGATGCGGCCATAGGCTTTTTTTAATGTCTTCTGGATTCTCAACTTCTTCAGCCTCCAGTACTCAAATGCTGAACGATCATACTCGAGCATGCTCAACTCACGCTCAACTCTAGTTAGTAGCCCAGAAGGTTGGATCTGATTGGTTGCTATGGGCAACTGAGCCAGTTTCACGTTACACTATGTTTGATAGATCTCCCCCCCCCCAATGTTGTTGTTCTGCTTGGAAGGAGGAGAGGGTGATGCCCTCCTGTAGGGTAATGACCTCCGGCTGGACTCGCACCCCCTCCACTCTGGAGAGTACTTTGACTTTTCTCTAGAAGCAAAGACTATTTGTAGGTCGATAGTGATAAACAAGCGGAGCGGGAAGCATTGCCCGCTGGGAGTTATGTAACGTGTGGTGGTGTAGTCATCATTATAAGATCTTACCCCAATATCATTCATGTGTATGAATTATCTCCAGGCCTCAGACTCTCTCTGTAGGAAGTTCTGCAATTGGCGTGTTGCGACAGAGTTTCGCTGGTAACTCGTCCTGATCATTGGATCTGTCAGATGCTGCTGAATAAAGGGATTGCATAATATTATATATGTAATGGAGTCAATCCCCACAGATCTAGGTATAATAACATCAGTGTAATATGAACTACCGTATAGTGGTCTAAGGGCCGATTATGTGCAAGGATTTTGCTAAAAATGCTCAATCAGTCGATAAGCGACCTGTGTAGAAGTTTTAGCGAGGAGCGGGAAAACGGACGTTCCTCGGCTGATCGCATCCTTTGAGCCGGCCTTTTAATCATTGTTTTCTGGCCGAATATCTGTGGATATGAGGCCCATAGCGATGCATTTAAATGGCCGCACATATGATCCAGAAATCGTTCATGCCGCCTGCCTGCAAGATTAAGGGTCCTATAAGACAAAGTGATTTATCGACTAACGATAAACAATTGCTACCTGAAATCGTTCACCATATTACACAGAACAATAATTGTTAGTTATAATCGTTACTACAATCGTTTACTCCGTCTGATCCCAGCAAATGAAGGAACGGCGTGGAATTATGCTACGTTTACACGGAGTGATAATTCGCCCAATCAATCGTTTAACGATCTTGAAGGAACTATTTGGTTTTTATAACAATCAGCATTTAGATGAATAAATCGTTAGAAAAATCGTTATTGCGTCGTTTTTAAGATCGCTTAAGCCCATCTCACACACAGGGTGAATCTTTGAAAGACTGTTTACACAAAGCGATTTGCTAATTTTTAGCCAACGACGATTTGAGAACATGGTGAAAGATCACAATGAACAATCTCTCGCTCGTTGCTTGATCATTAGCTGTGTTTACACGAGCTGATTAACACTCAAATGCCACCTTTATCGCGAAAATTCGAGCGATATTCGTCCATGTAAACGCACCATTACACTGAACGATTAGTGAACGAATGTGAAATTACAGCGAACAACTAACAATGATTTTTAGGTTCAACTTAAAAGATGCGATTAACGACGCACAAAGGATTTTTTCGAATGTTTCCTGCATTCATGAAACGATTATTGTTTAAATTTGAGCGATATAACTATCTTTTTTTTGCACAATAATTGACCTTTGTAATGGGGCCCTAATTGTGCAGTGTAAAGGCACTGCAGGTGAGCGCTGATCTTGCTGATCTGTGCTACTGTTTGGTCATGGATGACCGAAAATCTATCAGTCTAAAAGGGCGTTAACTGCGGGTTCAGCAGTGTTTATAATTCCTATGGAGAATCAATCCGCTGTCACTCTGTTATTCCTATCCACAGGATTAGAGATCACTAGCTGATCAGCAGGGGTCCATTTTTGGGGATCTCCACCCATCAGCCAATAAATAGATAATGCTTGCCTGCCTTCCCGCTTGCTTCTCTGGGTTTTCGCCCGGTGACGGCCCCTTCTGCAAATCACTGGTTGCAGCGGGAATGAAAATCTGCTGCAAGAATGGAGTTCCATAGACTTAAATAGAAATCCCTATCACAGTGGGTTTCACTTAGAAAAACTGGCAGTTTGGAATCCACTGCTATGCAGTGGGTGTGAACAGGTCCCTAAAGCAGGGGCGTAGCTAGGATTCACAAGGCCCCATAGCAAAAATTTTTAAAGGGCCCTCCTCCCCTACGCACAACACAAAGCAATGTTATATCTATCTGCTTTACTGCTCGTGCACTGATAACCCCTGACCTCTGCATGGAGCTCTTCACATTTTCCTTTCCTACTTGATTGCCAGCTGAAGAACAGAGGTCAGAGGTTATAAGTGCAGTGAAGCAGAGATCTCCTTCTCTTCTGCTTGTTAACCCCCTTTTTTGTGTTGCAGCATGTAAGTAAACATTGGCTCACTTACACACTGCAGTACATAAGGGGTTAAGCAGAAGGACACGCGCTCTTACCTTCTCCCCAGGCCCCCCTCCTGCATGGGCCCCATAGCAACTGCCTACCCTGCCTCTATGGTAGCTTCGCCACTGCCCTAAAGCTATGTTCCCACTAAGTATAAATGACGGCCATTTTGTCTTGGATGGCTGTTAAACCACAGCAAATAACAGACATTATTTTAATGTTCAATCTGTTTTCAATATGCATGGTTCAAAAAAGTAACATGACAAAGGTCACCTGCGCTCTAAAAAATTTCTGAACCCACAGTGTATGGGGTACATAATAACCATCGCTACTCGCCTCTTCAGCGCTGGAAACGGGGAGGCCATTATTTCATTGCTATTTTTTTGTCATCAGTTTTGAAAATATTATACCAAAATGGAAATCTGAGGCTATGCACGTACCGTCCAAATGATGGCCGTCATTTAAACACAAATAAGTTTAGTTTACAATATATATTCATATAATAACGCCCATTATTTGCAGCTAAATGACGTCCAGCCAATAAAACCAGCTGTAATATTGACGGTGTGAACGTAGCCTAAAAGTCCGTCTAAAATTACGTCTCACATGGAATTTAAAAATTTTCTTGCATTTTACTCTGTGAACCTTAAAAAAAATTTGGTTTAAAAAATATATATTTGAATTAAGAAAAACAAAAAAAAGTTTTCTTCCATTCCGATCATCCAGTTTCTCATCCTGCTGGCGATTACGTTGGAGAAGGGAATAAAGCCGTCCTCTCAGTTTCCTCTTCTCCATGCAGGAAGTTAAAGCCAGCTCTATGTGCGCCTCTCGGCTCTGCCAAAATATGACTGGAATGTGTCTCTCTCCCTGAGAGGAGGGCGAGAATTTTTTTTTTCTTTGCCTGCAGTTCAGGAGTTTTGAGCTTGAGAGAAGTCAGTGTCTAAAACAACCCGGCCCTTGTACACCTGGCTCATGGGGGAAACCTGCTTTACTATTCATGGCATTAAATGGTGGGATTCTTTCATTTTTCCCCCCCTTCCTGGCTGCCACGTTTCCAAAACGGAGTGGATTAAAGCTAAAGCGGGAGGTTGGGGTGGGGGGGAGGGTACAGAAGAGAAAAATGTCTATATTGAATAACACCCGGCCTTCTGCTCCTTATGAATGTAGAAGTGAAAAGCTTATTTCCTCCCCGGGACATAACCGAAACATGAACTGTAAGACACACGTCAGTAGCCGTCAGCCCTGTGAGCAGGAAATCTGAGTAACCTGCATTTTTCTCTACATAACGAAAAAAAAAAATTGAAATCAAAATTAAATAAAATTCCTTGAATTCACATTTTACATTTTAACTTTTACTTTTTTTTTTATTACCTTTTGTTCATTAACTTATTTGTTATTAGTTTGGGCTTTTGTGCATTTGTTATTTTATTAGTGTTTTTTTTTTTTTTTTTTTTATGTTTTGTTTACCCCAGTAAGAGCATTACTCTTGTCCTCAGTTTGGGTGTGGTATTGCAGCTCAGTTCCTTTGAAGTGGATTATGCAGAGTTGTAATACCACACACAGCCTGAAGACAGAGGTGGAGCTGGTCTTGGAAGAAAGTAGCTGTGCTTTTTTAATCATTTACATTAGTGGAAAGGAGTTAAAGGATAAGTCTGGCGAAAAATTTTATTTAAGTATTGTATTGCCCCCCAAAAGTTATACAAATGACCAATATACACTTATTACGGAAATGCTTATAAAGTGCTCCCTGCACTTACTACTGGGTCAAGGCTTCACTTCCTGGATAACATGGTGATGTCACTTCCTGGATAAAATGGTGATGTCACGACCCGACTCCCAGAGCTGTACGGGCTGTGACTGATGGAGAGGATGATGGCAGAGGGATGCTAAGTGTCCCTCCAGTGCCCTGTGTCCCTCAGTGTCCCCCTGCCATCATCCTCTCCAGCAGCCACAGCCCGCACAGCTCTGGGAGTCGGGTCGTGACATCATCATGTTATGCAGGAAGTGACATCACCATGTTATCCAGGAAGTGAAGCCTTGATGCAGTAGTAAGTGCAGGGAAAAAAGCACTTTATAAGCATTTCCTGTAATAAGGGTTTGTATAACTTTTGGGGGCAATACAATACTTTAATAAAAAAAATTTGCCGGACTTCTCCTTTAAATATACAATTACCAACATCCTGTATGCCTTGATGTTATGGTGGCAGTAGTAGACTATTGACTCATCCACTCATCCAGTTTTTACATTTTCAGTCCTGTACAGACAGCTTAATATATAATAAAGCACAACAAAAAAATCAAGTCCCTCTAAAGATGGACCTTGTGCAGTGGCATACAGTGTCCCTATGTAGCTACTTTTATGGTGATGCATCAAGGAGCCTTATGTTCCCCCATTTATATAGGACTTGCTTCCCATATCACATCCAAAGTCGTGTTTTAAGACCAGGAAGCGTCCGGTCACCGGGGACTTGAGTGGCAGAATCCAGACGGCACAGCGGGAGTCGGGGAGATAAGCAGATGTTTGGGGGTTTTTTTTCACTCACCCCTTCCCTGGGTGTTCTAAAAAAATAAGTCCCTGACCCTGTTCTACTTTAAGAAGAGAGAGGGGACTAATTGAAGGAAACTTGATGTGGGATCAGACTTCACAGGATTTGTTGTCTGTTACCTTGGAGATGCATAGATCTGCATAGGAGCTGTAGAAAGAAAATTTTAAATGAAGAATTAAAAAAAAAAAATAGTGTGTTTAAATTCCACATCTTGGGGCCCTATTCACAGTTGTGAACGTAGCCTAAGAATGGTGGTATTCAGGCCCAGTTACCGTGAGGCAGACAATGTGCTCCAAACCCTCCTGTGAAAGTATCTTGTCCCTGGTAATATGATCTTGTGAGAAGATTCACCCAGACTCCTGCGTCCAGTGTTGTCTCGGACATTGATTGTCTGTTGCTAAGTAACCGTATAAAGAACGCATTCAAAGAAATATGGTAAATGTACAACTCGCAAAGTGTCAGACGAGAGAGGATTCTAGGAGAAGGTTAATTTCCCTGGTTGGGAAGAATTTCTCATCTATTTGCGGAACTCATCTATTTACAAGAACTTAAAATGGGTAAAACGCCTAACACTTGTTATAAAGAGCTATTCCAGGCATAAAGCAGGACATCAGCTGTACAGGGTGGAGGATTTAACCACTGTAATATTGCCAACTATAGACAAAAATAGAACTACTATAATACTGCCCCCTATGTACACGAATATATCTTCTATAATACTGCTCCTATATACAGGAATATAACTACTATAATACTGCCTCCTATATACAGGAATATAACTACTATAATACTGCCTCCTATGTACAGGAATATAACTACTATAATACTGCCTCCTATATACAGGACTATAACTACTATAATATGGTTCAGGGAAGAAAAAGAGTGCTGCACCTCACACCTATGGCTGATACTAGTACCTCTCGGCTGCATAAAAAACATCAGAATTCTGTATGTGAATTGATCAAGCCACACTGCCCCATGTACCGCGTGCAGGTATCTGATACACATGGGTCCCTACACTAAGTCCACACTGTGCCGGTCAGTGACCACCACCCCCGCAGGCGTGCACAGTCAGAGAAGGGAGGCCATGGAACGGCCCTGCAACCCCCATGCCCCCATGCGGTGGTGCTGGCTGGGTTTTGGTGGGGCTTTTTGGGTCTGGTCCTGTGACATTGGGGTTGCAGGGCCGTTCCATGGCCTCCCTTCCCTTCCCTGCACGTGCACGCTTTGCGGGGTTGGCGGTCGCTGACCGACACGGTGTGGAGTTAGCGTAGGGACCCGTGTGGACCAGAGGACCTGCGCGGTGGTACACGGGGCAATATGGCTTGATCAATTCATATACCGACACTTGGTGTTGATTTTTAATATAGGCCTAGCGGCATTAGTGTCAGCCATAGATGGGATGTACAGCCGTTCCATTCTCTCCAGTTCGTATAACTACTATAATACTGTTCCTATATACAAGAATATAACTACTATAATACTGCTCCTATATACAAGAATATAACTACTATAATACAACATGGAGAGAAAGGAACGGCTGCACATCCCATCCATGGCTGACACCAATTCCACTTGGCCTATTTTAAAAATCAACACCAGGGTGTCTGTATATAATTTGATCAAACCATAATAGCCCTGTGTACCACGTGCAGGTCCTCTGGTTCACACGGGTCCCTGCGCCAACTCCACAAAGCGTCAGTGACCGCCAATCCCGCAAAGCGGGCACGTGCAGGGAAGGGGGGCCATGGAATGCCCCTGCAACCCCGATGTCACAGGACCAAACCCAAAATTCCCCACCAGAACCTGGCCAGCACCACCGGTGGGGAAGGCTGCCCCCAAACAACACAAGTATGAATATGGTATTACACTCACCACTGCTGCTGACACAGAATGGGGAAGACCTAAGGTATTGACATGTGAGCACAGGCATATCCCGCTAATTTTGGTCATGTGGGTCTTATAAAGGAGTGCGAGCTGTTCAGAAAAGGGAGAACTGTAAAACACGACATGGAGAGAAAGGAACGGCTACACATCCCATTCTGTGAGAGCAGCAGTGGTAAGTGTAATATCATATTCATACTTGTGGTGTTTGGGGGCAGCCTTCCCCGCCGGTGGTGCTGGACGGGTTCTGGTGGGGCATTTTGGGTTTGGTCCTGTGACATTGGGGTTGCAGGGCCATTCCATGGCCTCCCTTCCCTGCATGTGCACGCTTTGCGGGGTTGTTGGTCACTGACCGACACGGTGTGGAGTTAGCGTAGGGACCCGTGTGAGCCGGGGGACCTGCACGTGGTACACGGGGCTAGGAAAGCTAAGTGGGAAAAACTAGCGTAGACAAGTGGGAAAGGTGTCAAACAATCTGTGGTGATCGGTGAGTGCACCTAATGTGCTTTCTGTATTTTTTTTTTTCTTATGAAATTGTTGGAGTTCCTCTTTAAGTCTCTGGGTCTTGTTTATATCTTCTGCAACCTTTCAGTAAAGGCATCCTAACTTATTCAACAAATTACCCATCTTCAATTCTATATTGATGACCAAGCCTTCCGTCCTCCACACATGGATGATTTCTTTCTACAGTCCTCCCATCCCTTTGGTTATATGCTGCTACATCTTCCCTCATCAGGTTCTTCTCGGTCTGTTCTGGTGCTTCCCCTGATCTTATTTGCTTTGGCAGCAGCTGCCTGGCGCTGGTTCCTGAAATTATTGAATATCCACAAGCCCCGCTCTGTCAGTTTTACGTAGTAAAATACCTGTAATAAAACATATATGGAGGGTTATCTATCGCCATTTGTCATCATCCATGGGATCGTGATATGTCTGATTGCTGGGGGCCAAAATAAGTCTATGGGGCCATTCTGCCTACATAGACATAGTAGTGAGAGAGGCACACAGCCTTGCATGCTCAAGAGCCGTTGGCCTGGGCACATTTACACCTGCTCGCAGGCATCTAGCAGGTGTATATTTGGTACTTTGGGCGCACGGCTAGCCAGATTCATTAAGAGGCGTGCGCCTATTAGTGACTTCAGCCAGAAAAGGGGGTGGGGCCTAATTTAAGACCGACGTATGACTACTCCGTTCTTAATAAATGTCCCCCTTAGACCTTGACTGAAACACTTTTCACATGTCAAAAGTTTTATGTATTTATTTTATTTTGATGGTTACAGTGGAGCACTTGGGGTCCTATTACACGGAGCGATTTTTAACGACTAATGATCGCAAACGAGATTATTTATTGTTAACCTGAAATCGTCCACCATATTACAAAGAATGTGCAATTACACTGAGCGATCAGTGAAAAAATGCGGAACTTGAGGGAACGAACGTGGAATTACAGCGAATGATTAACAATTTTAGGTTGAGATCTAAATCAACGTTCGTTGCCTGCAATTACACAGATCGATTATCCTTTAAATTTGAACAATAAAACGATTTTTCACACAATAATCATCCCGTGTAATGGGACCCTTAGGCCTGACCGTTGCATTTCCATTCTTTGGAGCGGTGATAAATGTTCATTGCGACAAATTATCAGGATGAGAGATGAGCGAACAGAGTTCGGGTTCGAGTCCATCTGAACCCGAACGTTCGGTATTTGATTAGCTGGGGCTGCAGAACTTGGATAAAGCTTTAAGGTTGTCTGGAAAACATGGATACAGCCAATGACTATATCCATGTTTTCCACATAGCCTTAGGGCTTTATCCAAGTTCAGCAGCCACCACTAATCAAATGCCGAAAGTTCGGATTCGGATGGACTCAAGCATGCTCCAGGTTCGCTCATCTCTAGACCGGATATTTCTGTGATTAAAGGGGTATTTCAGGTTGAGAAAGCTTTTGATATGTGGATCGGCACAGGGTAAAAATTAAATGATACTCGCCTACTCTCTTTCCCTCTTGAGTGCCTAGTCCTTTTTCTCCGTAGGACCTGCCCACTCGGTCACTCATTGGCCGAGTGGACGGGTCTTGTTGGGACACTTGTCTTGAAAACAGAAACAATCAGAAAATTGTGAAGGACCAGAAGGTGATGGAAGGAGAGTTGCAGGCTAGGAGGAGTAACACTCATTTTTTTACCCCCTAACCAGCCACATATTAAAAGTTTTATCAACCCAGAATACCCCTATAATTTCTGCATAGCTCTAAACACTAGTTTATCCTATCTGGACATGGTGTATAGTCTTTCTAGTTTCACCAAGACAAATCAATTTGAAAAAGAGTCTGACATCTCTAACCCCCTGATCAGCTGTTATCACAAGGGAAGCCATGTTGTGCCACCTATTGCCCCTACAGCGACCCCTACAGGGCAAATGTTAGCATTACAAGGCAGCCTGTCATATGGTGTTCTATCTATTAAGCCCATCATAGCGGGATCTGCCTTAAACAGGTGACATACGGGTATGCCGCCGCCGTATGCTTTCCTCTTCGCCATCCGTGTTTAATTTGGCTCCATAACAATATTTTACATAGAATATTTTGGGGAGAAAGTTATTTGGAGAGCGTTACCTGCAAATACCTCCAGGCTCCAGCCATAAATGTGACATAATCTGCACGTCTAATGAAGCTTTTCATTACTTGGTTCTGGGGCCGCGCCCGCACCTCGGGCCGCTAGTAAAATAATGAAATTTTTTAAAACTAATTAAATGTAATTAATGCTGACTTTAACTGTTTACTGGCGGCCATCAGATGGCTGACACTACTGTGCGTGTTTTACCTACAGTTATGATTTAGGCCGTGTTCACCCAACAATTTTAAACGGTCGTATTTAATACTCAAAATAACGGTCGTTGTTTAACATACTTTGGCAGCCATCATTGCCGCCTGTACATTATTCTAGTTCAAGTTAAATGATGGTGTGGTTTTTTTTTGTTTGTTTGTTTGTTTTTTACGGTCCATTGAATTTAACATTTTTTTTTTTAAAGAACAATGAAATTGAAAAAAAAACTGTCTGAACAACGCGAATTAAAGGTGTTGTCTAGAGCTACAAAAACATGGCCACTTTCTTCCAGAGACAGCACCACTCTTGTCTCCAGTCTCGGTGCATGTTTTGCTACTCCATTCCATTGAAGTGAATGAAGCTTAATTGCAAACCGCACCTTAACTGGAGACGAGAGATGCTGTCTCTGGAAGAAAGTGGCCATGTTGTTGTAGCGCTGGATAACCCCTTTTAATGTCATGAGTTATGTTGTTCAATGCGTTGTGTGAACTAACAACTGTTGTTTCCATTGACTTCAATTGGAATCACTGAAGACTGATCATGATAAAATCATGGCCGTTATTGACAGGAAAGACTTTTTTTTTTTTTTGTGTGTGTTAAAAAAAATATTTATTATTATTATTATTATTATTATTATTATTAAAACATTTTTTATATGTTTGAACTTTCCAAGCTGAAGTCAGGTTCCTTTTTTAGGCTGATTCTATATCTGTTTCCATTACAGGTCACTGCTAAAACTGCCTTCATCTTCATCTTACCTCAGTATAACAGCAGCCTCCAGTCTCTCGGTAAGCGGGCCTTCTATAAGTTACTACCGGTAGTTTGAAGTATAGTTAAAGGGGGTTATCCAGGATTAGAAAGAAATTATTTTTTTTCCTTCTTTGTGAAACAGCGCCAAACCTGTCCTCAGTGACTATGGGTACTATGACAGTTCTTGTATAGTCCTGATGGCTCTGCTGTTCATGGCCTTACAGGTGTAATGTCCTATTGCTGTTTGACGTTATGTAAGCTGCTGTGGTACTTTTTATACGACAATACACTGAATGTGTCCCGGCATTTGCTGTATCCTCTATCCTAGGGGGAGGGTAACACTGGGATATCACTTGGATCTTGTGGTAATTGTAGATCATAGACTAAATGGCAGCACAATGTCAGTCAGCTGCATGTAAGGCCAGCAGGATATTGTCATGTATTAAAAGGCATGGACTGACAAGAAAGGGATCTAATGTTACCACTTCACAAAGCATTGGTGCGGAGGCATCTGCAATGTGCTCTTCACTTCTGGGCATCGGTTCACAGAGAGGATGTGCTGGGGCTGGAAAGAGTACAAAGACCAGCAACCAATTCATACAGGATCAAAAGTATATTAAAAATATGGTAAAAAGCTATTTTATGTGAAATTGACTGGGGAAGACAAGGAGGCGCTCCGGAGGCAATAGGGTGACTTTTGTATCAAGACAATAATTTGGTTAATGCCAAGTGACTTTCGGGAGTCCCTATGGTTGATATTGCCATCTTGTTAAAGGGGTACTCCCATGTTGCTCATCGAGTTATACTTGTAGGGCTCAGAGTTAAAATATTTTTGTGCATATACAACCATTTGCCACTCTTCCCTACATCTCCTGATTATATATTTTTATATAGCTATAATGTAGACATACAGAGCTATAGTATGTATTTACTGTAAATAAAATAATAATAATAAAAAAATAAAATATATATATATATATATCTCAGGAGAAGGAGGGTAGTTTGATAATTGTTGTATTTACAAATATATTAAGGGCTATCCAGCGAATATCTTTTTCTTTCAAATCAACTGGTTTCAGAAAGTTTATATAGATTTGTAATTTACTCCTATTTAAAAATCTCAAGTCTTCCCATATTTATCAGCTGCTGTATGTCCTGCAGTAAGTGGTGTTTTCTTTCCGGTCTGACACAGTGCTCTCTGCTGCCACCTCTGTCCATGTCAGGAACTGTCTACAGTGGTAGAGGTTTTCTATGGGGATTTGCTACTGCTCTGGACAGTTCCTGACATGGACAGAGGTGGCAGCAGAGAGCACTGTGTCAGACTGGAAAGAAAAACCACTTCCTGCAGGACATACAGCAGCTGAAAAGTACTGGAAGAATTAAGATTTTTAAATAGAAGTAAAATTACAAATCTATATAACTTTCTTAAACCAGTTGATTTGAAAGAAAAAGATTTTCGCCTGAGTACCCCTTTTATACTGAGCCCTACAAGTATAACTATAGTAGGTGTGAAGGAAATTCCCTTATAACTATTGTATGTGTAACTTTACAGATCTGACATCAGTCTTGCCAGTCCTCACCACCTGCCTCATAACTGACTGTATAGAAAGTTCTGATTCCTCTTCGCTAGACCAGTGAAGCACAACCTGCGGCCCTTCAGCTGTTGTAAAACCACAATTCTCATCATGCCTTGTGGTTTTGCGACAACTGGAGGGCTGCAGATTGTGAACCACCATCTTAGGGTGCCTTTACACAGAGAGATTTATCTGACAGATTTTTGAAGCCAAAGCCAGGAACAGACTATAAACAGGGAACAGGTCATAAAGGAAACACTGCGATTTCTCCTCTCTTCAAATCCATTCCTGGCATCTCAGATAAATCTCTCTGTGTAATGACACCCTTATGGTGCGTTCACACCTACAGGATCTGCAGCTGATTTTCTGCTGCGGATCCGCAGCAGATCTGCAGCAGATTCCATTTAAATAACTGAACACAGCATCAAATCAGCACCATCAAGTCTGCTGCAGATCCTGTAGGTGTGAACGCACCCTTAGAGAGATTATATCCTAAGGTGAATAAGAATTAATCCTTCACGCTGATCTCTCTTTGCGTTCCAGATGGTGAGATCGTCTACTATCACTATGGTGCGAAGGATCTGGTCACCATATTGTTCTATGTTATCATTGCAATCATTCTGCACGCCATTGTCCAGGAATACATCCTAGATGTAAGTAGATGAACATTCTATCTGTCTATCTGTCTATCTGTCTATCTGTCTATCTGTCTATCTGTCTATCTGTCTATCTGTCTATCTGTCTATCTGTCTGTCTGTCTGTCTGTCTGTCTGTCTGTCTGTCTGTCTGTCTGTCTGTCTGTCTGTCTATGTATGTGTGTTTTCTCCATTGTGATACTTCAGGTTGCTTAGCAGCCACCACTTCCTGTCTGGGTGACCACTCTGTGTATGCATGTAGCCTCATATACTGAGGTAGTCACAGGAAGTATCGCTTATACCATAGAAAATACCACATTTTCTTTTCATGACCTCCACAGAAAATAAACAGGCGACTCCACCTGTCTAAGGTAAAACAAAGCCGCTTTAATGAATCCGGGCAGCTGTCGGCGTTTCATCTGGCCTCCATGTTTTGGAGTCTGTACGTTGCAGCGTCGGTGAGTACTGTAGTGACGTGGACTATTGGGGGGGGGGGGGGTATGGTGGACCCTTAATTCTATTAGAGACAATGGTTGTCCAAGATGGTGCCAGGCAGAGCTTACTGCTGTACTTAGGAGTCAGTACAGTACATGGTGTATGATAATAGGGGGTCCCTGTTGCATAGTTGCCATTATGGCTTCCGAGGTGTGGCACTGTATGATCTTAGTATTATGGTCTCAAAAAGACCTCAGACCCCAGAACTTATTCTCTCACAATGTAAAACAGCACATGTGCCTCATACAGGCAGCCGGCAACATTGACAGGTGTTATTGTAATCTGAAAGGTGATGAGAGGTAAGCAGAATTTTGAATGCAGCTCTGGATGTGTTTAAAATTTGAATTGCAAATAGTATTTGTAAAGTTGGGATTGTGTGTAGATTTATCCTGTGCGGTGATGAGATTGCATTTAACCCCTTATACAAAACATGTAAAAAATTATATATAATCTGTGTTCTTTTCTTTATCTCTAGGAAGGTTATTTATCCAATCCAAAGACCCTATGGGAAAGTTATCCTCATGTATATTTACCGTAAGTGTCGGGGTTATTTTGTGACTTTTTGATATGTTGCTACCCATGGTGAGACTTAACAATTCCATCCATACTTGTTATTATCAATCCAGTCTCCTTCCTCCATTTCTCAGCTGCTGTTTTCTGCTGAAAACAAAAAATCTGTGCGTGAGCTTTTCTCTCTGTCTCCCCCTCCTTCCCCCTCCCTCCTGAGACGGCTGATGTAAACAAGTCCCTGACTGGCTTTATCTGCAACATTATAGCTTCTTCGTAATGCTGGGAGTGTTATGAGGTCAAGTCGCTAATAAACTCACTGTGATTATCCCTCCCAGCATTACAAAGAAGCTACAATGTTGCAGATAAAGCCTGCCCGGTATTTGTTTACATCAGCCGTCTCAGAAGGGAGAGGGGGAGGAGGGGGAGACAGAGAGAAAAGCCCACACACAGATTTTTGCAGAACTTGGTGCCACTATATGTGTATTTATTATATATCATATATTTTTTTTTTTTTTTCAATTAAAGGTTTCAAGTGAAGTTTTTCTACCTGTTCCAGCTGGCATATTGGCTGCACGCCCTGCCAGAGTTATATTTCCAAAAAGTAAAGAAGGTAGGCTGCTCTATTTTTGTCCATCAATGTTTTCATTTTTATTTTTTTTTGTCTTTGTATGATGGAAGTATTTTAATGGAACTCTTCATGTTATGCTTGGTGTCTGAGGGGGGCGCTATGTGGTGGTGGGCATGCCACAGGTGTCCTTTTTGGCATTGTTGGAGAAGCAGCATGACACAGGGATTTTTACTGGTATGCCCTTTGAACCCATGGGTCATGCTCCGCCCCTCAGACACTAAGGGGGAGATTTATCAAACATGGTGTAAAGTGAAACTGGCTCAGTTGCCCCTAGCAACCAATCAGATTCCACCTTTCATTCCTCACAGACTCTTTGGAAAATAAAAGGTGGAATCTGATTGGTTGCTAGTTTGACTTTACACCATGTTTGATAAATCTCCCACTAAGAGCATACTAGTAAGAGTCCCTGTGTCATGCTCCTCCTCCAACAAGGCCAAAAAGGATACATATGGCATGTCCACCACTATAACCACCACCACCACAAAGTGGTGTCATGACCCTTTTCTTCTCCAACACCCAAGAGGATCTTGTGTCATGCTCTGCCTCCTCGGGCCCTGCTCTCTACTCTAGTAGGGGACAACTCGTCTGTTCCTGCACAATGGCACCAGTAGTTATGGCCTAGTCATGGGCCCTAGCCTTCATTGGTGACCAGGACTTGAGATGAGCGCAGCTTGAGCATGCTTTACTCTGAATGTGCAGCATTTGATTACTGGCGGCTGAAGAAGTTGGATGCAACCCTAGGGAGTCCTGGAAAACATGGATACAGCCTATGGCCTGCAGCCAACTTCTTCAGCCACCGGTAATCGTATGCTGAATGATCGGACTGAAGCATCTTCAAGTTGCGCTCATCTCTAACCAGGACCTAAAGTTTAGGTAGCGCATGTGAATGCACTGCACCAACCCTTTTCCTGAATTTTGGCACTACCAGGAGGTCTGATGGTGTCACCCGTGCGCCATGTTCTTTGTTGCTAAGCAACAGCCCAAATATATTTTTGTATACAAACAACAACAAAAATGGCTGAAAAAAGTGAACTGCACCTCCTGATCAGGAGTTGCAGTTCACTTTTTACAGCCATTTTTGTTGTTGTTTGTATACATTGTTTAGGTTAGGATAACTAGCACTCCTTGTCGTTATTGTTTGCGGTGCCAGCCCAGCTCTTTATAATATATACAAATATATTTTTGGTCACTACTCAGCAAGCGGTATTATTGGACATGTTGGTTTCCATAGCTGAACTGCCATTGTTTGACTGTTTGTCATCGGTCATGTGATTTTAGGATGTGAATTTTCTGGTACTTATCAGTTGCTGTATGTCCTACAGGAAGTGGTATTTTTTTTTACAGTCTGGAGAGCAGGAGAGGTTTTCTATGGGGATTTTCTACTGCTTTGAACAGAAGTGGCAGCAGAGAGCACTGTGTAAGACTGGAGAGAATACACCACTTCCTGCAGGACATACAGCAGCTGATAAGTACTGGAAGACTTCAGATTTTGGACATGTTGGTTTCCATAGCTGAACTGCCATTGTTTGACTGTTTGTCATCGGTCATGTGATTTTAGGATGTGAATTTTCACTGTTAATACCTGTTATCCTGAGGTGGCAGTCATCATAAGAATGAATGCACTTTACCCTAGCTAGTTCCAGAGTTAGTATAAGATGGCCCTATATAGGGTGGTGTGTCACTGGGTACCCATTGACGTCCCTGCTGCTTTGTGAACTTGACATAAGGACACGGTCTCCTTTATATGTGTCTGGGGAAGGAGACCGCTTGGTGAAGTAATGACAGCCCAGTCCCTACGGTCCCGGCCACTTGTGGTGAGCTCTGGGCGGATAATTACATTGTGTGTAGCTGGAGCAGGATGTGGACTTCACCACTTTGTCGGCTTGGCTATACATGCCGCCATTGTGTACAAGACACATGTCGCTGAGTGTATCCGGGTTGGGCTGTGATTTGTCCGCTTGTAGCCACTTCAGTATTAAAGCCAAGAAGCCGCGACGGCTTCTCTGAAGTAATCCTGCCATCACAGTATTGCTTAAAAACAGTAATAGGGTGAACTTGTGAGACTGCCAGAGTAGTGGCCAAATACCCATGTAATACCGCCATACAGAGCCAATGTGGTGGAGGCTTCATAATATACTGAAGGCCTGAACAGGTCACTGCCTCCCACAAGGTCACCCCGCTCCTCTCCTGCTGCCATCATTGCTCTAGTAAATGGATGGTTGTATAAGCCGGATGCCGGATATCAGAAGACAAAGTTCTGTGCCAACGTGTGTGAGGCAGGAATATATGGCCACATATAATATAATATAAAATAATAAATAATAAAAAGAAGAGTGTGTATGTATGTGTGTGTGTGTGTGTGTGTATGTATATGTATATATATAATATATATATGTATGTATGTGTGTGTATGTGTATATATATATATATATATATATATATATATATATATATATATATATATAAATAAATTATTTTTATTTTTTTTAAGCTTGTCTATAGATCTGTCTGAAACATTTTTTATATTTTCAGGAGGAAATCCCTCGGCAGCTTCAGTACATTGTACTTTATTTACTTCATATAGGAGGAGCTTATTTACTCAAGTAAGTATTGCTGCCATCGTTGCATTGTTTTAACCCATTTTTACACCTTGGTATAATAGGACATCAAAAGCTATGTCCTATGACTGCCCCCACGTGATCGCTAGCGAGAGCAGCTTTCCCGTTTGATCCTGGCAATTAAAGGGGTTGTTCACCCAAAAAAGTTATTTTAAATTAACTGGTGACAGAAATTTGTAATTTTACTTCTATTAAAAAAATTCTCAAGTCTTCTGGTACTTATCAGTTGCTGTATGTCCTGCAGGAAGTGGTATTTTTTTTTACAGTCTGGAGAGCAGGAGATGTTTTCTATGGGGATTTTCTACTGCTTTGAACAGAAGTGGCAGCAGAGAGCACTGTGTAAGACTGGAGAGAATACACCACTTCCTGCAGAACATAGAGCAGCTGATAAGTACTGGAAGACTTCAGATTTTTTTTTTTTTTTTTTTTTTATAGAAGTAAGTTACAAATCTCTGGCACCAGTTGATTTGTGAGCTTCCCCTTTAACCTATTCTAAACAGAGTGTATACCTGTGGAGAAGTCACTATGGAGGCAGCATGGGACCAGACAAAGGTGTCCAGGACTGGCTTTTGACAGGGTTCAGGAGCTGAGCTCACACCATCATCAGCAAATGTCAGTCCTAAAATAAATGCTGCTAAAAATGTAAGGATTGGCTATTAAACCCCTTGGATGCTGTTGTTGCTACAGACCATGGCATCTAAGTGAAGGGGGGTTCCTTTGCAAACCTATTAGCATCCCTTTAATAGTTGTGTGGTATGCTGGTGGGTTGCTATGGCATAAGCTGGGGACGTAAACACCCTGCTGTTTTATATTTTGGAGCCTATTAGGCTATACCAATAGCAGATAATAGGAGGACAGTCGGTCTGCATTTGTTGGTTTCAATAGAAAAACCTGTTGCAGTTGGGAAAGTGTTGGCCACCAATTACTCCAATGAATGACACTAATCTGCATCCATAATGGCTAGTAAATATGTGCCTGAAATCCAAGGCCACCTCAGGAAGTTCATTACATCTTGCACTTTTAGGGGCTCCTTAATAAAAACAATGGGCCACCTTGGTTGCAGTGTCTTTTCTCCACACAAAAACACAAGCAGAAAATAGTTGGCGTTACGAGCAGGATGTCGCCTCCAGAGTAACTTTCTTGCTTCTCTTTACAGTTTAACCCGTTTGGGGTTGATCTTGCTTTTACTTCAGTCGGTTGCGGAGCTCCTCTTCCATATTGCCCGGCTTTTCTATTTTACTGATGAAAACAATCAAAAGCTGTAAGTATTGTGGAGCATAACGTGACCAGTGGTACAATATTCTGGGTGTTACTTCTAAATTTTCAAGTTCTGTCAATGAATGAGTACTCTAGTTTATCATCACTTGGAGGAAATGACAACCATGAAAGTACAGTAGTCACTTGTCATTGATAGATAGGGATTGGGAGACGAGCTTTGATATAGATCCTCTATTGTTTAGGGCTAAATACGTCAAGTGATTCAAGTCTTCTTTGTGTTTCTCAGTTTTAATGCCTGGGCGGTGGTGTTTGTGGTCACCCGGCTCTTCACTCTCACCCTCTCTGTCTTGACCATTGGGTTTGGGCTTGCTAGAGCAGAGATCCACACGTTCAACCCAGACAAAGGCAACTTCAATACATTACTATTCAGGTAAGCTGTATGATTGAGATCACCTATATTCATATTCAATAATACTATGGGTAGGAACTGAGAGTTCTCAAGATTTTTTGGACTTTTATTAATATCAGAGTGGCCTTACTGGTTTCCTGGAATAGCCTTCTAAGATCTTGGACTTCTTTCTCCTCCAGGATGATTGTGTTGCTCATGATGTGCGTGTCACAGACCTGGATGATGTGGCGATTCATCCACTTCCAGTTGCGTCGTTGGCGAGAGTGCTGTAAAGAACAAGCTGCTAAAAAGAGGATTCCCGTAGCTGTGATGGCCAAGCAACAGGTCAAGATACTTAAAAGGGATTCAGGTAAGAGTCATAGTCTAGGACAAATCAACTATAAGCCTTTGTATTACAAAAAGAGGTTGCCCAATTGTGTCAGGGGCTTGGTGGCCCATTAGAGTTAGTGGCCATGGAACCATTGGTTGTCTATTTGAGAGGACAACATTTCCCGTTGTATTTTCTTCAAGATTAGACTTGCTTATATGTTGTTTTTTTTTATACTTTCTGGAGTTCTTTTAGGACATATGGAAAGGGGTTGGCCAAAGTTTTATTTAGAAAAATTTTGGTAAAATTTTTTTGTAGCTCCAGAACATTGCTCATTTAACTTGGGATTCATGTTTTTCTCTTTCCCTTTTTAGGTTATCATGAAAATGGGTTGATAAAAGCAGAGAATGGATCCACACCTCGACCGAAAAAAATCAAGTCTCCGTAATAAACAATGAAACATTTAAAAACAAAGCCAAACCCTTATGTGACAGAGAATCAGGGGCACGCTGAGGAACAGAACTAGAACTGTGCCCCAAATTCTGTCATCTTCTGTGCCCCCTTGGGCTAGAAAAAAAAGTGCCTTGTAAGAATCCTCATTAGAAACTTTTTGTTATGGTATTTAAAAATACTAAAATTCTGCTAAGTGCCGAACTTGCCTTCAACCCGTTCCTGGTACCCTCGAGCCTCGGAAAGCATACATTCCCTCCTTCTGGGCGGATTACAGTATTTCCTCTTCTTTACACCCTTGCACAGAATATTTTAGATTTTTTTTTTTTTTTTTCCTATGCCGATTATACAATCAGCCGTTCCATAAGGGCACTACCTCCATTCACTGCCCGTTCAGTGCTGTCATTGTATCCTACAACATACATATAAGCACCACTGTTGTGTGTCTTACCTTGTAGGGCTCCATGTTGGGGTCCTTCAATGCCTTGCCCTTTTTCATCTCCACTTTAACCAATCAAATTTTTTTTCTCTTTGAAAGGAAATTTTTGAATTTTGTTTGGAACCTAGCCATCAATTTTCACTGCAAATTAAAGAATTTAGGGTTTTTTGAGCTCCTCAAGGATCTGTCGTATGGGGAGTGGGATCTGTTGGCCTTAAAAGAAGCTCCTTCAGTTAGTAAGCGAAGTCTCCTTTAAATCTTCTGTCCTCCATTGGAAGTTT
Organism: Dendropsophus ebraccatus; assembly: GCF_027789765.1. NCBI lineage: Eukaryota > Metazoa > Chordata > Amphibia > Anura > Hylidae > Dendropsophus > Dendropsophus ebraccatus. The sequence continues at coordinate 130,059,622 of NC_091459.1, read as the reverse complement.
TTGTATGAACTGGAGAATTACAAGTACCTCATAACATCTGGATGAGCATGGTCAACCTACGACTGGATATAACTTTCAACGCAATAAACCTCACATGACCTAATCGACCTTGTATGCTGAAGGTCACGGAGCAGATATCTCATCTTTGGTTCCTCTGACTTCATGTTTGGACAACTCAGATCTTAGACTCTTATGATGGCTTGTGTTGCTATTAAGGAGCACCCAAGGATTATACATGTCTGGTGAATGAAAGCCAGTATGTCCTGTCCAGGATAAGAGGAGCGTGCCTCATATACTAGATTGGGCTGTGCTGCACTACCAGACACCATCATGGACTAGTCAGGTGCTGTTTTTAGACATTGCCTTATTGATCATCAATAATAATTATAACCACAGGTTAAATCTATATAATTGTGAGTAACACTGCAAGTACTCGTTTTGCATTGATCTTAAAAGAGAACTCCGGGCTGAGGTGATTTTTGGCAGAGTGCTGGGGAGGATGAAAGAAGTAACATGCTCTCACTTCCCCGCTCCAGCGCTGGTGCCGGTATCCCTCAGCTCCGATCCCCTGCTTCTGGGTCTGAGCGAGGACCTGGGACGTGACGTGTTAAGGCCAGTCAACGGCCATAGTGGGGTCATTCCTCAACCGCTAACTAGCTGAGCAGGCCTAATGCATCACGTCCCAGGCCCCCATGGGACCGGACCTGCGGAATACTGGCACCAGCGCAGGAAAGGGTAAGGTAACAACTTGTTACTACTTTCATCCTTCCCCTCCCCAGCACTCTGCTAAAAATCACCCCAGCCTGGAGTTCTCATTTGTTGTACTCCAGTCACATCTAAAGCTGCATTCAGAACATTACTGGGCACTATGATGTCATCTTGCATGCACCTAAAATATATATTTTTTTTTTTTGGGGGGGAGGGGGATAAAAAAAAAAAAAAAGAGAGAGGACATTACTCAGGTCACATAAAAATAAATATATTCCCCTGCCCCAATACTCCCCTCACCACATCTCTTCCCCCCCCCCCCCCCCCCACCCACATATCACACTGACTCTCACTGTCCCTGATCGTAATAACGCCCCATCAGCAACCATGATGTACTCGAAACAGCCGGGGATTAGGGCAGATGACTATACACTCAATGTTATTTTGACCCCAGACACGTACACTTTTTTTTTTTTTTTTAATATACCTATTAAATGGGTAGCACAAGCACATACCATGGTGATCCCAGAGGTCATCTCCCACCCACCCTGAGACTGGTGCTGCATCCTCTTCACTGGTTTTCTCTGCACAGTGACACATTGCCCACCTAGTGTGTGCACTCACTATCTATCTATCTATCTATCTATCTATGCAGCTTTGGATGTTACTGGAGCATAAAACATGACTTAATTTTAAAGGGAACCTGTCACTATCTTAGGACACTAAGCCACCAGTTTGTCTTTATTTAGCTTGAGTTTAGAATCTCAAACCAGCTTTGTTGAAGTCCGACCGTTCCTGCCATCATAAATTAGGTAACAGCAGACACTCGGCTTCTAGCATAACAGACTGTTCTATTACACGTGAGTTGTGACAGGTTACCTTCATTGCTTTAACCTGCAGCTCCAAAGGGGGGTTATTAAAACACAGCTGCTTTCTTCTGAAAAAAAACAGCGCCACATCTGTCTTTAGGTTGTGTGTGGTATTACAGCGGGGTTCCATTCACTTCAATAGAACTGAGCTGCAATACTGCACCCGAACTGAAAACAAGGGTGGCGCTGTTTAGGAAAGTAGCTTTGTTTTTTCTATTCTTAACAAGGCTTGGATCATATCTGACCAAACAGACTGACAATCCAATTTAGTACTATTAGATCCTGTTTTTAGAACAGCAAAAGAAACAACCAATGACTTGACTTTTTGGGAAGATAGGCTTATAAAAAGGTCTAAGGTGATTGGTTAGTGTTGTATCCTATTCTAGGGCCTGCATATGGCGTGTTACACACTGACCAATGCAGATGTTTACAAGGAATTTGGATCATGTGATTAGGCAGCGACATGTCAGTGCTTTGTGTTCTGCAGTGCTCTCTACTGCCTATTAGGGGCTATCCTATTGGGAATTTGCTATCCTTTAGGTGTATTTGTGGTAATTTAACACCCATAAGCACTCATGTTAAATTATAGAAGAGTGTAATGGATGTGTGTGTATAGACCCATATTACTGGTGTAAGTCCCAGTTGAATGTGGGTCTATGATTTGGGTAACAACTAGAGATGAGCAAACCGGGTTCGGGTTCGAGTTGGCATTTGATTAGCGGTGGCTGCTGAACTTGGATAAAGCTCTAAGGTTGTCTGGAAAACATGGATCCAGCCAATGACTATATCCATGATTTCCACATAGCCTTAGGGCTTTATCCAACTTCAGCAGCCACCGCTAATCAAATGCCGAAAGTTCGGGTTCGGATCGACTCGAGGTTCGCTCATCTCTAGTAACAACAAATATGGCAGCCATTTTCTTCTATTTTTATTCCCTGCCATTGGAAAACCCTCAAAATTCCCACTTTTGGGTGGGGTTTGCATATTAGCCACACCCCTTTGTATCCACCAGAATTGGAACTGCTGAGTAGGTTTTGTTTAGAACATTTTTCCTGTAAAAGTCACATTTTGTGTTGCTAATTCCAAAATTAGTTGCAGTCAGAACATGGAACCCATGGGAACCAATTATAAAAAAAAATCATCTGATTGAACTTATTGGGTTACTTTCTTAGCTTTCTAGGTGAGCAATGTAATTGTCCATATAACTTTTACGGTGGCTGAGAAGGGTCATTAGCACATAATTAAATCTGCCAAAAAGTTTTCCTAGCATGTCATAAAGGGAACAGAAGACCTTAAAGTGGTATCTTTTGATATCGCATTTCTAACAATTTCCCAAATCCAAACTACTTGAAGGACCGGTCAATCTGAGGATCAGTTGGGGAAACTTGATGGGACTACAGCACCTTTTTGAATCCCTTAATATATGAATGTAAATTTGGAAACTGAAAGGAACGTGGTCACTTTAATGGAACGTGGCATGCTGGGAATTTGACACAGTATACGATCTTGATACTCTATGTCCTGGGAATTTAAAGTGGTGTAGAGTCAGGGATAGCGTTGAGCGGAATTGCTGAACTGTTCGGGTTCTGCAATGTTCTCCAAAGTTTTTTGAACCCAAGTTCTTGGCATTTGACTTCTGGCCTATGGCTGTATCCAAATTTTCCCGGACTCCCTAGGGTGGCATCTAACTTCTCCAGCCGCAGGAAATCGAATGCGTAGTGTTTTGGTTCTGAGAACGTTGCAGACCCCAAACAGTTTGGCAACTCTGCTCAACACCAGTTGTGGCTTATCATCTTCATGAAACCATAATGTATCTACAGAGAACATTTTTGGTTGGATATAACTTTACACGGTATGGCTCTTCCAATTGGTTCCCCTTGAATTTCTAATCTTGCTTACTTTTTGAAGGTATTTCATAACTGCTTTCTTCCAGAAACAGCAAGTGGCTTGTGTGTGGTATTGTAGCTGCAATACTGGATACCACCCATGGACATATATGCAGCCATTTCTGGTAGGCTGCAGCCATGTTTTCCTCACCTTCCTTAAAGGAGCCTGCAAAGCACATGGTAATGACATCATCTTAAAGTGACGGGATCCTTTATTCTGTAAACCAGGTTAGAAATTTTTTTTTAGTCTGACAAAGTAGGTGAAAAATGTGGGGGTTGGTATGGTATTCTAGTTCGTACAATATATGTAGGTCACAAATCTCCTGCTGTAGCTGGACTACAACTCCCAGCATGCCCTGACAACTACAGACTGTTAGGCTGTGCTAGGAGTGGTAGTTCTGCCACAGGATGGACACTAGGCAGTATTGAAATGGTACCAGTTGGAAGCACTTTAATAGCACCATAGTTCTACACAGCCTGGAAGCAGTTACTGCAAGGCGTGTTTTACGGCACCAGCTGTTTTTTTTTTTTTTTTTTTTCCTGAGGTCATTCTGATGACGTAGCCTTAGTCGGCGTCTTCTTCGTCTCGTACGCCTCTTACATGTCTCCAATCAATGCACAAACAACTGTAATTCTACAACGGACCAAACAACCTCAAGGGAATCTGCGTGTTTTCACCGTTTGGCCTCCATCTTGTTCTCTTTAAGTGCCTTTATCGCTCTCCTCTTATGATGTTACTTTTTATGTTGTTGAACATGGGAAGGGGAGGGAAACATTTTATACGAACGACTGTTCAATTTTGTAAAGCGACAGTTATTTTCAGAAAATAAAAGGTGTAGAAGCAAACTTGTGTGATTGTTTGGATATAACATATTCTATATGTATAATTTCTTTCTGGACTCCCCACCCCCTCTCTACAACTACGACTACAGACCTCATAGGCTTCTCCTGCATTTATGTGGTTACTAGAGACCCTGGTGATGTCATTGATGACCTCACACCGATTACCGGTGCTGAGAAGGCCTGGAATCATGTGGAGGCCATCATTGTATACATATCACTGTTCAGCCCTGTGAACCAAACAGCAAAGGGGTGGAGTTTATGGAAACTTTGATAAAAGTGGACGTGGTTTAAAGTGACTGTACTACTAGGCCCAGGCAGAAGCACTGGAGGTGGGCCGACCCACCCTTAGTGGAAGGAAACCCTAGCCCCTCTATGATAGTGTTCCATTGATTCTAATGGAGTCACATCATGGAGGGGCTGGGGTTTCTTCCCACTAAGGGTGGGTCGGCCCGCTTCCAGTGCTTCTGCCTGGGCCTGGTGGTACAGTCACTTTAAAGGGGTTACCCAGGATAAGGAAAAAACAGATACTTTCTTATTTAAACAGCACCACCCCTGTCCTCAGATTGTGTGTGGTTATACAATTCACCTGCAAAACCACACCCAAACTGAGAATTTCTTTATTCCTTTAATAATAGGGTTATCTAGGATTACAAAAACAGCACCACCCCTGTCCTCAGGTTGTGTGTGGTTATACAATTCACCTGCAAAACCACACCCAAACTGAGAATTTCTTTATTCCTTTAATAATAGGGTTATCTAGGATTACAAAAACAGTGCCACCCCTGTTCTCAGGTTGTGTGTGGTATTACAATTCCGCTCCATTTACTTTAATGGGACTGAGCCGCCAAACCTCACACCCAAACAGAGGGCTGGAGAGGTGCTGTTTCTGGAAGAAAGCAGACATGTTTTTCTAAGTCTGGATAACCCCTTTTAATATTTGTATAATATAGAGTTACATAATTAGATTTTCACAGTTCTTAAAGGGGTTGTCCAGGCTTAGAACAACATGGCTGCTTTCTTTCCAAAACAAGGCCTCTTCTGTTTATAGTGTGGGTGTGGATTTTTGCTGCTTCGTTTCATTGAAGTGAATGGTACTAAATTGTAATACCACAAACAACCTGAGGACAGGGGTGGTGCTGTTTTTGCAAAGAAGTAGCTTTTGTTTTTTCTTATCCTGGATCACTGATGAAATGACACAATAACCTCATTCTGTGGTCTTTTATTTTGTAGAGTTTTTAGTGAGAAAGTAAAATAAATAACATCTGGTTTTCTCCCCGCTCCGGGGGATTTCTGGGATCCTTGTCATGTCTTCCTGGAGATCACGCTGTCTTCTCTGGATCATCGATTCTCCTGTGAACGCAAACACAAGTAACATCTCATGGGTGGACGTGTTACTGACCGCAACAAGATCAACACACTGCATCCCTGAAATACTCTGTGCTGCTTTATAAACCACCCTTCCTGTTCAATAGTGTCAGGAATCTGACAGTGAACGTATTACATGCAGGATGCGGCAGAGAAGTTATACTGTGCAGGAAAACTGTAGAAGCTAAACTGTGCCCCTGGGATGATGGCGGAGACGGTCAGGGCCGTGGTTTGGATTCTGTATTTATAGTGCAGAGCCAAATTTGTCCATAACTCCTCTGTGCTGAGCTTGCTTCATCCAGCCCTGGTGATTCAGTGTCCAGGAATGATTACATTTCCAATCCACGTCTGCCAGATCCTCTGCGCTCACTGCTGGGAACATAGGGGAATACTGGAAGGTGGGGGAGGGAAAGGCACTGAGTGCCCAGGTAAAGTTCTGCAGGAAGACGTTGGGGCATGCCTATATCCTGCATAGTCCACTAGGGCCCTATATAGACTTCAATAGCTCTGTACAGCTTTATAAGTTTCATATGATGCCGTAATAGGCCTGTATGCGTGAGCCCTAATTCTTCCCTGTTGTAAGGATCTCCTGTAGTTACATACATTGCCACTAGAGGGAGCATCTAAGCTATTGCTGATATCAATGATGAAACTGAACCACAAATCAGATTTATTAGGGCTCATGCACACTGAGCAGTAGGTGAGGAATTGAAGAGGTATCCGCTCTTAATTTCTGTTAAAAAATCCTCCCGTAAAATATAAACAGAGCAATGTCCTATTGTGTTCAATGGGATTTCTGCTCTGTCGTTCACACTGCAGAATTCCCGAGCAGAACTTTCTGCCGCAGATCTGCCCAAAGGGCGGGTTCAGACTACGGAATTCGCGTGGATAAAATCTGGCGGATTCCGTTGCCTGTACACGCTCACGGCTGTGCGCCTCTCCACCCATGCCATAGACACCATTCCATGCACGAGTGGATTCCACATTCCGCCAAAAGAATTGACGCGTCAATTCTTGCGGCAGATAGCGAAATCGGTCGGCCCATAGAATGGTGTCTATGGAGTCGGCGGAAAGGCGCGCGGCCGTGAGCGTGTACAGGCAACAGAATCCGCCAGATTTTATCCACGCGAATTTCGTAGTCTGAACCCGCCCAAAGAATTGACCGGTCACGTCTTATTCATAATCTGCTAGAGGAATCCTATAGAAGTCAATGGGGCTTGAATTCTGCTTGAAATTCTGCTCAAATTCCGCTCAATTTCAGCTCCAATTCTGCTACTATTTTGCCAGAGCAGAATAGGAGAGGAATTTCAAGCAGAAATCTTTCCTCTTCAATTCCTCGTCTATTGCTCAGTGTGCATGAGCCCCTACTCTTTTGTTGCTGTATGAAGTTGTTTTGCTTTATGTGCGCAATATGGAATCACAATGCAGATCAATGTGGAATGAGTTTTTCCCTAGAAATACTGAAAATATTCCTTGTATGGGACACGATGGTCCAATCCATGGTGATGGGTTGAATATGCTGTATACAGCCCTAATAAAATACATTACTGTTGTATTTGAGATATATTGTGTCACAGAAACTTAAAGGGAACCTGTCACCGGGGACGCGGACACAGAGCCCGCCCGACCCCCCGGTGCAGCCCCTGGATACTTACCCTTTCCGGTGAGTCACGCTCCTGGAGCCGGTCTCGGGATGAAGATATCAGCACGCTGTATGCAAATTACCTGTGATGAGTCCGATGCCCATAGAGAATGACTGGAGCTGTCATTCTCTATGGGCATCGAACTCATCTCCGCAGAGCACGCACGCACGTCCCGGGACCGTCTCCAGGAGCGTGACTTGCCGGAAAGGGTAAGTATCCAGGGGCTGCACCGGGGGCCGGGCGGGCTCTGTGCCTCTCCCTTGCTGTCTATGGGGCTGAGGTGACATGGTCACATGGTATACAGCCAGGAGAGAAGATGCTTTATCCTATATACATAACACTTGTCCATGTGTCTGTGTCTGAAACTGCAGAAATTAGTTCTTTAGTACCACACTCTCCCGCCTCTAGTGATCGATTAGGGTGTGAACACCAACTGATCGAAACTTTTGCCGTGTCCCTAACTTCTTACCCAAGCTCTGTGTCTCTCTCTCGCGACTGGAAATGTTTCTCCAATGAAGTCAACAATTCGCAAGGAAACTGAAGTTTGTTGGCTCTGATGTAGTTTAGGACGTATTCGTCTGCATCCGTGATGATGAAGCGGTGCCTGAAAACTAAACAGACAGAGCGGAGTTAACCACTAAGTTAAAGTCATACCTACTGTGGTATAAATTTTCCTGCAAAAACAATGTCAGCTTCCAGCCACTAGGGGGAGCACCCTTTACATGGATCCTGTAGGTCAGGGGTAGGGAACCTTGGCTCTCCAGCTGTTGCCAAACTACAACTTCCATCATGCCTGGACAGCCAAAGCATAAGTTTTGCAACAGCTGGAGAGCCAAGGTTTCCTACCCTTGCTGTAGGTCATAGACTGTATACAGGTTACTCATAGTGGCGGTATCAGGCGACTGCTGCTGCCCTAGGGCAAATCAATGTAACATCCCAGAGAGTCCATACTGATAGATGATAACTGCCTCACCTTCAACAACGCCGCCAATGGTGAAGTCCTCCGGGCTGTAGTAGATGGGATCGTCCATAGAGGAGCCCGGTTTGGGAACTCTGCTCTTTTCTAAGAATTTCCCTCCGATGATTCCTGAGTTGCGGACTTGTGGCTCAAAAATACTGATCATGTCATCGGACAGGTAATAGGACAAGATGAAACGGCGCCCTTTGTCTTCAGGGTTCATGGAGTCCTAGGAAGACATATGATGGTTAGGTATAGCTATAAGGGTAGATAGTGACCCCGCCAGAGGGTGCTTGTAATACTGCAAAGCTCTGGTAAGACTTCCCAGTGGTTCTCCCCCCTCTTTCTCTGAATGGTATCTTCTTGACAACAGGAAGGGGCTGAAAAGAGGGTTCACAGGTTGTGGTTGTCAGACCCCATTCTTATTAGAGATGAAGATGAGGCCCCAAGCCCAGTTAGAAAATAGGTTGGGGGAATCCACCAAAGGTTGATTATCTTTTACTTACCAGTGTCCATACATCAGAATATAAGAGCATGTTCTATCCATACAGACTGTACAGAAGCATTGGCATCTGTGGCCCCGGGACCCACCCTTGAGCTGGAAGTATGTTGTATATAGGACAGAGAAGCGTACCAGGGAGGCTGCGTATCTCAGGACTTTGTGGTCGTTCTCCAGCATCTTGATCACGTCTTTCTTGGGCGGTTTTGGGATCAGAGTGAGACAGTTCTGAAGAGAGTCCTCCAGCAGACCGTAGCCGTTGTACGGAGGGATGTCCTAGAGGAGAGAGAAGGGGGAACATGTCACCTGGGAGCAATGGCTTTATCCTGTATACAGAGACCAAACTATTGTATTCTTGTTTGCCCCAAAGCCTTACATCATTATTATTATTATTATTATTATTATTATTATTATTATTATTATATGGCAATGTGGCTGCAGGAGAGCTTGTTTTTTATGAGGTCAGGCATAATTTTTTTAGATACATATAAACTGGGTTTCAATTGTTATTCATGTACACTTATTACTACTTATTATCATTGTTTTGTAGCTTTGAGGATTTAATACTGGGGGCTCCAGTAGTGACATAGCGCTACTCTTGTCCATGTGGCTGTGTCTGGTAATGCAGCATTGGTTCTTTAGTACCATACCCAATGTTAGAGCTAGGGCTGGGCGATATGGCCAAAAATTAAAATCTCGATTTTTAAAATTTTTTGGACGATTCTCGATTTAAATCTCGATTTTTTTTTTCTTTTAGCTAAATAAACAGAACATTTTTCTCCCTGCAGTGTCAGATACTATTTTAGTGATGTTTGAGACAACTATATTGCTTCCCAGTGTACCAGTGCTCCTAATGTGCCCCCATGTAGTAGACAAGCCCTCTCTGCGCCACTCTGTGCCCCATATAAGTAGTTTTCCCAAATATGTGCCCTATGTACTCTGTGCCCCATATGGTATAGGAGATCATCTTTGTGCCTCCATCTAGGCAGGGAGTAGTAGTGGAGGTATAGTGGATAAGGGGTGTAGTAGTACAGGAACAGATGAGGGGTGTATTAGTAGTAGTACAGATGAGGGGTGCAGTAGTAGTAGTACAGGTACAGATGAGGGTCAGGGACATAGCTAAGAGCATGGGGCAGACTGGGGGGAGGGGGATGGCGAAGCATGGGGCACACTGGGGGGGGCATGGGGCACACTGGTGGGGAGCATGGGGCACACTAGGAGGGGCATGGGGCAGACTGGGTGGGGGAGAGCATGGGGCAGACAAAGGGGGAGGGGGATGGCGAAGCATGGGGCACACTGGGGGGGGAGCATGGGGCACACTGGGGGGGGAGCATGGGGCACACTGGGGGGGAGCATGGGGCACACTGGGGGGGAAGCATGGGGCACACTGGGGGGGGGAGCATGGGGCACACTGGGGGGGGAGCATGGGGCACACTGGGGGGGAAGCATGGGGCACACTGGGGGGGGAGCATGGGGCACACTGGGGGGGAAGCATGGGGCACACTGGGGGGGGAGCATGGGGCACACTGGGGGGGAAGCATGGGGCACACTGGGGGGGAAGCATGGGGCACACTGGGGGGAAGCATGGGGCAGACTGGGGGGAGCATGGGGCAGACTGGGGGGAGCATGGGGCAGACTGGGGGGAGCATGGGGCAGACTGGGGGGAGAATGGGGCACACTGGGGGGAGCATGGGGCACACTGGGGGGAGCATAGGGCACACTGGGGGGAGCATGGGGCACACTGGGGGGAGCATGAGGCAGACTGGGTGGGGGGGAGCATGAGGCAGACTGGGTGGGGGGGAGCATGAGGCAGACTGGGTGGGGGAGAGCATGCATGGAACAAACTGGGGGGGTAGCATGCATGGGGCACACTGAGGGGAGGGGGAGCATGCATGAGGCACACTGGGGGAGGGGGAGCATGCATGAGGCACACTGGGGGAGGGGGAGCATGCATGGGGCACACTGGGGGAGCATGCATGGGGCACACTGGGGAGGGGGAGCATGCATGAGGCACACTGGGGGAGGGGAAGCATGCATAAGGCACACTGGGGGAGGGGGAGCATGCATGGGGCACACTGGGGGAGGGGGAGCATGCATGGGGCACACTGGGGGAGGGGGAGCATGCATGGGGCACACTGGGGGAGGGGGAGCATGCATGGGGCACACTGGGGGAGGGGGAGCATGCATGAGGCACACTGGGGGAGGGGGAGCATGCATGAGGCACACTGGGGGAGGGGGAGCATGCATGAGGCACACTGGGGGGAGGGGGAGAATGCATGAGGCACACGGGAGGGGGAGCATGCATGAGGCACACTGGGGGTAGAATGCATAAGGCACACTGGGCGAGCATGCATGGGGCACACTGGGGGGAGGGGGAGCATGCATGGGGCACACTGGGGGGAGGGGGAGCATGCATGGGGCACACTGGGGGGGAGCATGCATGGGGCACACTGGGGGGGGAGCATGCATAAGGCACACTGGGGGAGCATGCATAAGGCACACTAGGGGAGCATGCATAAGGCACACTGGGGGAGCATGCATGGGGCACACTGGGGGGGGAGCATGCATAAGGCACACTGGGGGGAGGGGGAGCATGCATGGGGCACACTGGGGGAAGGGGGAGCATGCATAAGGCACACTGGGGGGAGGGGGAGCATGCATGGGGCACACTGGGGGGGGGAGCATGCATAAGGCACACTGGGGGGAGGGGGAGCATGCATGGGGCACACTGGGGGGGGAGCATGCATAAGGCACACTGGGGGAGCATGCATGGGGCACACTGGGGGGAGGAGGAGCATGCATGGGGCACGCATGGGGCAGACCTGGGGGAGCATGGGGCAGATCGGGGGGTGAATTGGGCAGACCTGGGGGAGCACAGGGAAGATCGGTGGGAGCATGGGGCAGACCGGGGCAGGAGGGAACATACCTGGTGTACCCCCTCTGCCCGGGCGCTCACCACCCGCACTTACGATCTCCTCCCGCCCGCACATACTCCCCGCAGCTGACCCGCCCCCATAGCGGGATGAATATCACCTCGCAGCCGCACATGGAGGTCCTCGGAGGAGGCTGCAGGGACTGAAGCATCGGGTGATAGTGTCGCTGTGGTACAGCTCCAATAACCTCAGCAACACTATCACCCGATGCTTCAGTCCCTGCAGCCTCCTCCGGGGACCTCCATGTGTGGCCGGGAGGGAGCGTGTGTACACATCCGGCTATGGGGGCGGGGGCATAGGGCGCTACTGGCCGCTCTGCATAGACTGCTGGACGCTCTCGCTCCTCTCACTGTTTCAGTAGCTGGAGGATGCGAGCAGCCCGCCCGCGCGCCCGCATCTAATGATTTTATTTTTTAAATTCGATTTTCGATGTTCAGAGCAGGAGAGGTTTTCAATGGGGATTTATAGAAAACCGAGACAAAGTTCCTATCTCGGCCAGGGATGTCAGCAGAGAGCACTGTGTCAGACTGACAATAAAACAACATTTCCTGTAGGACATACAGCAGCTAATAAGTATGGGAAGACTTGAGATTTTTTAATAGAAGTAAATTATTAGTAAATCAGTTGATTTGAAAGAAAAAGATTTTCGCTGGACAACCCCTTTAAGGAAGTCTGCTCTGTGGTGTTTTACGCCTGACCTGAATATCTGTATGCATTTGGGGGGGGGTCCTGGACCACTGTACCCCATTTATTTGGAGAGATATGCACAACGCCCAAGAGGCTGTAAAGTGAGAGCCCTAATATACCTATAGGATACGTTGTTATCTATAATATCACATGAGGTTCTGTCCTCCGCCATCTTTTCTCCTATTTTAGTAGACATACGGCAGACATTGTTAGGATCGCTGATGTCCTTTCTGAAAAGTTGGCAAGTAAATTAAATCCAATATGGCCGCCACTACAGCTCCATCTGAAGCTTTACTGCTAATCTGCCCAGTGTTACAGGAGAGGCTGCCCATCATAAGGAGGAGGACCTACCATTAGGGGCTCCAGGGAAGAGTTCTCTATAATGATGACCATACTGACCCAGATTTACAAGCTACAGATAGGGCTGAATCAGAGAACTCAATGACTCCCAGGTGAGGGACGGCCTCGCTGTATAGATCTACCTGTTTCACTTCTTCCTCCTTCTTCTTCGTGACGTCAGCGGGGACTATGTCTTGGATTCCAAGGTTGTCCTTATAGAAGTCCCGGGTGTAGTCATCACAGTCATAGAGGAAGAACTTACGCCCCAAGATGTTGACGTGCTGACCCACAACGAAATCCCGGGGGGAATACCACTCCGTAACCTCCTCACCGGAGATTTCCAGGACACATTTTGGAAAGGTGTCTGTGGGGAAAAGATGACGTAATACTCTCTATAGCGTATACAGCCTCTATATAGATAGGATGATATAATACTCTCTGCAGTGTATACTACCTCTATATAGATAGGATGATATAGTACTCTCTATAGTGTATACTACCTCCATATAGATAGGATGATATAGTACTCTCTATAGTGTATACTACCTCCATATAGATAGGATGATATAGTACTCTCTATAGTGTATACTACCTCCATATAGATAGGATGATATAGTACTCTCTATAGTGTATACTACCTCCATATAGATAGGATGATATACACTCACCGGCCACTTTATTAGGTACACCATGCTAGTAACGGGTTGGACCCCCTTTTGCCTTCAGAACTGCCTCAATTCTTGGTGGCATAGATACAACAAGGTGCTGGAAGCTTCCTCAGAGATTTTGGTCCATATTAACTTGATGGCATCACACAGTTGCCGCAGATTTGTCGGCTGCACATCCATGATGCGAATCTCCCGTTCCACCACATCCCAAAGATGCTCTATTGGATTGAGATCTGGTGACTGTGGAGGCCATTGAGTACAGTGAACTCATTGTCATGTTCAAGAAACCAGTCTGAGATGATTCTAGCTTTATGACATGGCGCATTATCCTGCTGAAAGTAGCCATCAGATGTTGGGTCCATTGTGGTCATAAAGGGATGGACATGGTCAGCAACAATACTCAGGTAGGCTGTGGCGTTGCAACGATGCTCAATTGGTACCAAGGGGCCCAAAGAGTGCCAAGAAAATATTCCCCACACCATGACACCACCACCAGCCTGAACCGTTGATACAAGGCAGGATGGATCCATGCTTTCATGTTGTTGACGCCAAATTCTGACCCTACCATCCGAATGTCGCAGCAGAAATCGAGACTCATCAGACCAGGCAACGTTTTTCCAATCTTCTACTGTCCAATTTCGATGAGCTTGTGCAAATTGTAGCCTCAGTTTCCTGTTCTTAGCTGAAAGGAGTGGCACCCGGTGTGGTCTTCTGCTGCTGTAGCCCATCTGCCTCAAAGTGCGACGTACTGTGCGTTCAGAGATGCTCTTCTGCCTACCTTGGCTGTAACGGTTGGCTATTTGAGTCACTGTTGCCTTTCTATCAGCTTGAACCAGTCTGCCCATTCTCCTCTGACCTCTGGCATCAACAAGGCATTTCCGCCCACAGAACTGCCGCTCACTGGATGTTTTTTCTTTTTCGGACCATTCTCTGTAAACCCTAGAGATGGTTGTGCGTGAAAATCCCAGTAGATCAGCAGTTTCTGAAATACTCAGACCAGCCCTTCTGGCACCAACAACCATGCCACGTTCAAAGGCACTCAAATCACCTTTCTTCCCCATACTGATGCTCAGTTTGAACTGCAGGAGATTGTCTTGACCATGTCTACATGCCTAAATGCACTGAGTTGCCGCCATGTGATTGGCTGATTAGAAATTAAGTGGTAACGTGCAGTTGGGCAGGTGTACCTAATAAAGTGGCCGGTGAGTGTAGTACTCTCTATAGTGTATACTACCTCCATATAGATAGGATGATGTAGTACTCTCTATAGTGTATACTACCTCCATATAGATAGGATGATGTAGTACTCTCTATAGTGTATACTACCTCCATATAGATAGGATGATATAATACTCTATAGTGTATAGTACCTCCATATAGATAGGATGATGTAGTACTCTCTATAGTGTATACTACCTCCGTATAGATAGGATGATATAGTACTCTCTATAGTGTATACTACCTCCATATAGATAGGATGATATAGTACTCTCTATAGTGTATACTACCTCCATATAGATAGGATGATATAGTACTCTCTATAGTGTATACTACCTCCATATAGATAGGATGATGTAGTACTCTCTATAGTGTATACTACCTCCGTATAGATAGGATGTATAGTACTCTCTGTACTGAATGTTTCCTCCTTATTACACCATATTGCCAAATGATTCTCCCTGTTTATGGGGTCAGGATTGGTATAACCAGATAGCTGCAATCTTCCTTTGTAGATGGGATACATTGTTCTCACCTTTTAGATCCTTCACAGATTTCGGTAAGCGCTGTCTCTTCATCAGTACAGGGAAGGGATCCCTCCCGTCATTTCTCTCGTGGACCTCCCGGACCTCTACGGTGTCATCCATCAGATAATAGTGTATAATAACCGGCCGGGTCTCTCCAAACATGCTGTCCGAGTCATCCCAGAGCGAGAAAAACCGCAGGACCTGCAAATGTACAAGCGTATGGAAATAAGATGTTACACAATATGGGGGAGATTTATCCAACATGGTGTAAAGTGAAACTGGCTCAGTTGCCCCCAGCAACCAATCAGATTCCACCTTTCATTTTCCAAAGAGTCTGTGAGGAATTAAAGGTGGAATCTGATTGGTTACTAGGGGCAACTGAGCCAGTTTCACTTTACACCATGTTGGATAAATCTCCGCCATTATGTGTCTAAACTGCATTTCCCTGATCCAGAGCTCCAAATACCCACAGCCACCACTAGAGGGAGCTCAGGGAATATTATTAAACAACAAATAGTTTTTATATTGTGAGTCCTCACGGCTGCAGCTATACACATTGAGTAGTTTTTCTTAATACTTACATTTTTTTCTTAATACTTACATTTGTAAGGGATACATTTTACCTCCTTTCCCATTTTTTTTTTTTTTTACATTTCATTTAGTCCCATTATTAAACCGTTTCAGTGTATTATGCTTCAGGGGGGGGCCTAAGGGGCATACACAGATGAAATGAAAGACCTGACAACCTTCTTAAGGCCCCTAACTGCCATGACAACTCATCGTCATCCTTTCCAGAAATGGGTACATAGCTCATAGGGAGATAAAACAAATGATACATGTCACTTAGTTGTTGGCTGTTTGTAAAGTTATAAAATCATTTTTTCCTTCTAAGCTCAAGTGTCAAAGAAGTCGGGCTGAGATGCAGAAGACACACCTACTCCCTCTCTGATCAGCCTGATTGATGTACAAGGCTCAGTGCCAAGCATGGAGGGGTGGGGGAGGGAGGAGGCGTGCATGCCGCAGCTCAGCCCAGCCTCTACGGCTCTTAAGCTTGGAAGAAAAACATGATTTTATAAAATTGCAAAGAGTCATAGGCTAAGAGACAGGTGTCATTGGTTTTATCTCTCTGGGTTATCTGCCCATCTCTTGAGCTTTGAGCATGATATTGAGCCGACAGCTCCCCTTACCTGTCACTAAAAATAACCGTTGACATAGCCGGGGAAAAAGCCCACAATGCAATCAACTCTCCGACTGGTCGCGCAGTACGTCAATATTTTCTCAAAGAAAGTCTATTAAAAAAATATTGATGAAATCAGGGGCCGGTCAGGGAGTGGATGGCGCTGCGGCTGCGATGTCTCCCCGGCTATACCTTCTGATCAGAGCGGGTGTCAGCAGTGAGACCTGCTGTGATCAATAGCTTTTGACATGCCTGTTCTTTTCAGTGACAGTGCCCATTTAAGTAATTCTGCTGTATTTATAATGAATGTTACCTTGCGGTCCATGGTTAGGAATTGCTTGAGTTTATCAAAGTCAGACGGGGTGGTGTAGGTGCGGTCCGGCTCTCTGCGGAGCTCAGTGTAGGGATCAGGAGGGATTCCTTCTGGCAGGTTCAGTTCGATGCCTTCACTTTCTAAGAAATCCTGTGTAAGATGACAACAAATCATTGAAGACTGTGTAGATAGCAGAAATGGATATGGTCATCTAATTGATGGATTGTTTCTTAAATTAGGCCCCTTAAAGGGGAATTCATTATTATGGGGGATGGGATACTCCATGTCATTTTTTTGCTAAGGAAATACTGACATTGTACGTGTCAATTAAACGATGACAAAGTTGCAGGCAGCCATTAAACTATATGTTAGTTGCACCACACTGCGACTTTGATGCAAAATATTATTTGTCTCACTGCTTCCCCACAGATGCAAGCTAAGGCTAGGTTCACAATGCGTTTTTGCAATCCATTTTTTTCATCTGTTTTTTGCAAAAAAAAAAACAGTTGAAAAAAAACGGATGCATTTGTGAGCATCCGTTTTTCCATTGACTTCCATTATAAAAAAAAAAAACGGATCAAAACGGATACTTTTTTCTTTTACGCTACTTTTGCGTTTTGTGTCCATAAAAACAAAACGGATCCGTTTTGATCCGTTTTTTTTTTATAATGGAAGTCAATGGAAAAACGGATGCACACAAATGCAAAAGGATGAAAAAAAAACGGATCGCAAAAACGCAGTGTGAACCTAGCCTTAGCTTGCATCTATAAGGAAGCAGTGAGACGAATAATATTTTGCATCAAAGTCGCAGTGTGGTGTAACTAACATATAGTTTAATGGGAGATGCCTGCAACTTTGTCATCGTGTAATTGACACGTAAAATGTCAGTATTTCCTTATTTGCACAAAAGTGACATGGAGTACCCCATCCCCCATAATAATGAATTCCCCTTTAAGGGGCCTAATTTAAGAAACAATCCATCAATTAGATGACCATGTCTGTTTCTGCTGTCTATAATAACTATGATTTTTTTAAATTATTATTAGACCCTTGCCTCTTTTGGCTTATTACCTGAGTAAATTTGTCGCAGCTGACGATACGGAAGGTCCGTCCGTACAGGGTGATGTTGATGCCCACGTTGAGATCCTTCCAGTGGTAGTGATCCCCGTTGTCATTTTTAGGGTGTCTCTGTCTCTTTATAAAGGTGCCTTGAGGTATTCCGGAGTTCTCCACCAGGGGCTCCACCACGGATATAGTGTCGTCTTCCAGGTAGTAATACACACTCACTTTCCGCACCCTGTAGCGCTCCTCTTGGGAGACGGGGACGCCTTCTTTGAAGTAGGCGTCAAATTTTAACACCTAAGGGCGAAAAATTATTTGGAGAATTTACACTAACCTGCTGCTGGCTGGGCATGTTGGGTGTTGAAGTTCCACAAATGCTATAGATTAGGGATGGGGAACCTTTGGCACTCCAGCTGTTGCAAAACTACAATTCCCATCATGCCTGGACAGGCTGTCCAGGCATGATGGGAATTGTAGTTTTGCAACAGCTGCAGGGCTGAGGTTCCCCATGCCTGCTATAGGCACAAAAAAAAATAGCAAAATGATCTCATCTCCACTTAAAGTGAAAGTAAACCATATAAAAACAAGAAAAAAATACACACATATACATATATACATGCACAAGCCAAAAAGACAGAAATGGCTGCACATCGCACCCATGGCTGACACGAAAGCTTATTCAGCTACATTTAAAACCAACATCAGAAGTTAGTATATAATCTGGCCAAACCATATTGCCTCATGTACCACGTGCAGGTCTTCTGATACGTGCAGGTCTTCTGTGGGGTCTGGGGGGGCCTTTTAGGGTCTGGTCCTGTGACAATGGGGTTGTAGGGCCATTCCGTGGCCCCCCTTCTCTGCTTGCGCACGTTTTGCGGGGATTGTGGTCACTGACCGTCACGGTGATGTTTTTTGGTTAGGGACTCATGTGTATCAGAAGACCTGCACGTGGTACATGAGGCACTATGGTTTGGCCAAATTATATACTAACTTCTGATGTTGGTTTTAAATGTAGCTGAATAAGCTTTCGTGTCAGCCATGGGTGCGATGTGCAGCCATTTCTGTCTTTTTGGCTTGTGCATATACATATATATATATATATATATATATATATATATACTATATGTTGATTTACCTTTTTGTCGAACACCACGAAGGAGGGGATGAAGCTGGATTGCGGGGCTTGCTTTACCTGCCCATAGGTTAGAGTGGGTCTTTTGTTGGCGAGTTCATCTAGTTCAGCTTGTGACAGCTGGTTGGCTGTGATTGGATCCCTACCGATCCCTACAGTGGGAAGCACAGGCCGACTGTAGCCGTTACGATACGTCAGGGTCTGAGTGCGGTGGAATGCAGATTTCTGTTAACAGGAAAGAAATGTTAGTAAAACATATATGGTGCTCACACTAGACACAGTATTGATCGCATTAACCCCTACGGAATACCGTCTGGGGTCTATACACACTGTATACATTCTGGTTGGGATTCCATGCGTCTGCACAGAAAAATCCCATGTCTATTTTGAGTAGCCGCTATTCATTGAACACCCCCTGCACAAAACAGACTGTGCACACAATATAAAGAAGGCCTCCGGCCGTACTTTACATTGTCTGCTATGGCTAATTGGAGCGCGGGCACACAAATTTGAGTTTGCCCATATTCCAATTTAAAAGAAGTGCAGTACCGGCTGGGTTGAACATCTCAGACAGCAGCCGTTCTGTGACACGGCCGTGTCACAGAATGGCTGCTGTTTTACCACATCTGAACATGGCCTAAGGCTGGGTTCACACTACGTATATTTCAGTCAGTATTGTGGTTCTCATATTGCAACCAAAACCAGGAGTGGATTAAAAACACAGAAAGGATCTGTATATAGTCTATCTCTGCCGCACGCCCACCCTGGATGGCACAGCATGGTGGTGGGATCAGACAGTGCGCTCTTAGGGCATGTCCACACTGTGGATGTAGAATTTGCGCCAATTTCCAAACCCAAATCATCACGATTTTGGATGAAAAACTCATCTCCCATTAACTTTAATGAGGAATGTTTCTCCTCTTCAGTTTGCAGTGTGAACAAGGCCTTACAGCAGGGCTAGGGAACCTTGGCATGATGGGAGTTGTAGTTTTGCAACAGCTGGAGGGCCGAGGTTCCCTACACCTGTCTTACAGGGACAGGGCTGACCGAGATGGTCCGAACCGAGTTTGGTTCGGGTTCGTACGAACCCGAACTCTCGGTAATGATTCCCGCTGTCTGCCCGCTTCGTGGAGAGGGTGGATCCAGCGGGAGGATCGCCTGGAAAACTGGGATACAGCCATAGCCATAGGCCAGTTTTCCAGGCGGTCCTCCCGCTGTATCCACCTGCTCCACGGAGCGGCCAGACAGCGTGAATCTGATGCCGAGCGTTCGGGTTCATACGAACCCGAACCTTGGAGGGTTCGGACCATCCCTATATGGAACCTAAAACTGTTAATAAAAAGCACCAGTCCGTCTGCCACAAGTGAGTATATAGCGTATTCTGTGAGTATATAGCGTATTCTGTGAGTATACAGCGTATTCTGTGAGTATATAGTGTATTCTGTGAGTATATAGCGTATTCTGTGAGTATATAGCGTATTCTGTGAGTATACAGCGAATTCTGTGAGGATACATTGTATTCTGTGAGTATATAGCGTATTCTGTGAGTATATAACGTATTCTGTGAGTATACAGCGTATTCTGTGAGTATACAGCGTATTCTGTGAGTATATAGAGTATTCTGTGAGTATATAACGTATTCTGTGAGTATACAGCGTATTCTGTGAGTATATAACGTATTCTGTGAGTATACAGCGTATTCTGTGAGTATATAGCGTATTCTGTGAGTATACGGCGTATTCTGTGAGTATACAGCGTATTCCGTGAGTATATAGTGTATTCTGTGAGTATATAGCGTATTCTGTGAGTATACGGCGTATTCTGTGAGGATACATTGTATTCTGTGAGTATATAGCGTATTCTGTGAGTATACAACGTATTCTGTGAGTATACAGCGTATTCTGTGAGTATATAGCGTATTCTGTGAGTATACAGCGTATTCTGTGAGTATATAGCGTATTCTGTGAGTATACAGCGTATTCTGTGAGTATATATCGTATTCTGTGAGTATACAGCGTATTCTGTGAGTATATAGCGTATTCTGTGAGTATATAGCGTATTCTGTGATTATACAGCGTATTCTGTGAGTATATAGCGTATTCTGTGAGTATACAGCGTATTCTGTGAGTATATAGCGTATTCTGTGAGTATACAGCATATTCTGTGAGTATATAGCGTATTCTGTGAGTATATAGCGTATTCTGAGAGTATATAGCGTATTCTGAGAGTATATAGCGTATTCTGTGAGTATATAGCGTATTCTGAGAGTATATAGCGTATTCTGTGAGTATACAGCGTATTCTGTGAGTATACAGCGTATTCTGTGAGTATACAGCGTATTCTGTCAGTATATAGCGTATTCTGTCAGTATATAGCGTATTCTGTGAGTATACAGCGTATTCTGTGAGTATACGGCGTATTCTGTGAGTATACGGCGTATTCTGTGAGTATACAGCGTATTCTGTGAGTATATAGCGTATTCTGTGAGTATATAGCGTATTCTGTGAGTATACAGCGTATTCTGTGAGTATATATCGTATTCTGTGAGCATACAGCGTATTCTGAGTATATAGCGTATTCTGTGAGTATATAGCGTATTCTGTCAGTATATAGCGTATTCTGTGAGTATATAGCGTATTCTGTGAGTATACAGCGTATTCTGTCAGTATACAGCGTATTCTGTGAGTATATAGTGTATTCTGTGAGTATACAGCGTATTCTGTGAGTATATAGCGTATTCTGTGAGTATATATCGTATTCTGTGAGCATACAGCGTATTCTGAGTATATAGCGTATTCTGTGAGTATATAGCGTATTCTGTGAGTATACAGCGTATTCTGTCAGTATATAGCGTATTCTGTGAGTATATAGCGTATTCTGTGAGTATACAGCGTATTCTGTGAGTATATAGCGTATTCTGTGAGTATACGGCGTATTCTGTGAGTATACAGCGTATTCTGTGAGTATATAGCGTGGTTACTTACGGTAGGATCCCGGTAGGTGTTCCCGGGCAGGAATGGCAGCCCATGTACAGGATGAGAGGACATGATCCCTCCAGCGTCTCTCTCCCTCCAGTCTATGGACCCGGCTGCCTCTCTGCGGCTTGTTCTGTCTCCAGGCAACGGTCAGACATGACTCTGGTCTCCATAGTGACGGTAAACACTCCCTGGTCACATGACTCCACTGAGTGTCATCCTGGGATTCCTGTATACACAGGGTATTCCCGTATACTGAGCCTGTGCAATGTGAGAACACTTAGGGGTCACCCAGCTTTCCCAAAGGACACATCCATCCAATTGTGCAGCCATGCCTCTCTAGCTGGATATCTAAGAGACCCAGCTTTTCTAGAGACCTGAATGCCAAAATGTCTATTTCTGCTTTTAGACATCCCCTCATTGTATAAGTAGTATCATTCAACACATGCAGCTTTCCCAGAGTCCTGAATGGTAAAGTAACTATGCCGTCATACATCACTGATCTATGTCAGGACACCCAGTTTTCCTAGAAATCTGTCTAGTTATATAGAATACGGCTCAGTAAATCACATTCAGGACACCCAGCTTTCCCAGAACCCTGAATGGTAAAGTAACTATGCAGTTATATATCATTGCTCTATGTCAGGACACCCAGCTTTCCTATAAACCCGTCTAGTTATATAGTATATGGCTCAGTAAATCACATTCAGGATACCCAGCTTTCCCAGAACCCTGAATGGTAAAGTAACTATGCAGTTATATATCATTGCTCTATGTCAGGACACCCAGCTTTCCTAGAAACCCTTCTAGTTATATAGTATATGGCTCAGTAAATCACATTCAGGACACCCAGCTTTCCCAGAACCCTGAATGGTAAAGTACCTAAGCCGTCATACATCACTGATCTATGTCAGGACACCCAGCTTTCCTAGAAATCTGTCTAGTTATATAGAATATGGCTCAATAAATCACATTCCGGATACCTCAGCTTTCCCAGAATCCTATTTGGCAAAGTACCTATGCAGTTATATACATCACTGCTCTTTAACAGAAATATGTCAGGACACCCAGCTTTCCTAGAAACCCGTCTAGTTATATAGTATATGGCTCAGTAACTCCCATTCAGGACACCCAGATTTCCTAGAATCCTGAGTAGTAAAGTAACTATGTAGTCAGACATCAATGCTCTATGTCAAGACACCCAGCTTTCCCAGAAACCCGTCTAGATATATAGTATATGGCTCAGCAAATAACATTCAGGACACCTAGCTTTCCCCAAACCCTGAATGGCAATGTTATGCAGCAATGCATCCACTGCCATATTAACTACAAACACCACAAAAAAAGAAAATCCAATGAAGGATCAGAAAATGCAGGACAATCACAAGTAAATATTATCAAAAACCTTTATTTAGATAATTCATATTTGATAAAATTCATTAAAAATGAAGGGAGTGAAGCAGAACCAAACAGATGGACAAACAAACAGTGAGGGGACATATAAATATACTTTATAGGATCATATATTGCACATGCATACAAAGTGCTAATGAAAGTATGTAAAATTGTAGAAATACAGACAGCCTCCACTAGATGGCACATAATGATATAAACAACAATCGATGAAAAGTATATACACAGAAGCTGTAGCTCCTAGGAGGAGTTATAGTCTTGTTAAAATCATCAGATATAGTTAATACATCTGATCATTATATAACAAACTTTTGTTAAAGGGGTACTCTGGAGAAAATAAATTCAAAAGTTATTTATTCAAGTTAGTAATTTCCTTTTTTTTCTTTTTTAAATATTCAAGCCTCCCAGTACTTATCAGCTGCTGTATGCCCTACAGAATGTCATGTTGCAAGGAGCTCTGTGTCAGACTGGGAAGATTACATTACTTCATGTAGGGCATACAGCAACTGATAAGTACTGGAAAGCTTACTTTTTTTTAAAAATGTTTAACTTTCATCATTCTCCAGTTCTCTCACTTGTCAGAGCAATATCAGAAAGCTGAGCTGTGATTGGTTGCTATGGGGGCAAAAAAATCTTTCTCTAAAACAGCCTGCTGATTCTCCAGCCATATCCTATGAGGAGCTGATAGAGAGAGGCATCATGGGACCTGTGAACTAAATGAACTAGATGAACTGCTGAACCAAATGGTTTGAGAGTGAATCAGGAATCAGGTCTAGTTCAATGTGATGCATATCACTGAGCCCAGCACTGCCCCCTGTGGTAGTGTAGAGGACTGACTCATAATGAATGTGTATGCGGGAGCTGAGAAGCAGATCAGCAGCCACCATTTTGAGTACAGAACAGGAGCCAGGGGGTAAAGATTTTAGCAATGGTGAACTAGATGAACTAGTTCACTCTGAAGATTAGTTCATTTTGAACTAATCACTCACGAACTACCCATCACTAGCCCACACTCAGTATTACAGGCGGCCGCTCAGGGAGAGCACTACCACTGAGGAGCCAGGAGAAGCCATCATCTCACCGTCCTCCTCTAACCAGTCATGTCCTACTACGCCGTGCGCAGAGGCCGCCAGCCCGGTGTCTACTACAACTGGTGAGAGGCGGGAGCGCCATCTTATCGCCGCATCTTCTTACATATGACGCATTTACCTAATGTTTGTAAATAGTGACCATTATACTTATTATGGAGTGTGGAATTATTACTGGTGTAGATATGACCGCACAGTTTGGGGACATCGACTAGCCGGGAATAGTGTAGGCCCCTTGGCGAGATGCGGGAGAAACGCCCATGCTTAGCAAATGGCGGCCATGTTAGGAAAGTGGCGGACAAGATGGCGGCCAGACAAAATGGCGGGAAGTGAGGATAATCGTGTGTGTGAGGGGCAGGTGAAAATAATTGTTACTGGAAACAGTATATAAGGCATATTGTGCGGTTTGTAATACTATATATAAGGCATAATGTGTTGTCTGTAATAAAAAAAAAAAAAAAAAAAAAAAAAAAATATATATATATATTATATAGGGCAGACAAAATAGTTATAGTGGGAACATAGCCCAGGTTAGGAAGAGAGGAGGGAAATATTACCAAAATGGCGGCAAGAAGCCTTTTCTAAGTGGTCATTCCCAGGATTACAGGAGTGTTCACACAGCTTACATATACTACCGCTTTCTTCTGTGGAAAATCCACACCCAGACAACGGGAACATTACTGCAAAATTGCTAAAAAATTACCAGATTGTACCGCTGTAATGACAGAGCAGTGTGATCATTAGAACAGTTTCTCTGCTCCTGATATGATGTTTAGATGTACAGGATTTGATGGCTCAGATTTGCTTTGAATCTGATCTGGGCCATGAAATCTGCTGCAAAACCTGTACGTGTGAACGCCTTCACATTCGCTTCGAGTTTGCAGCGAAATCCGCTGCGGATCCATGTAGTGTGAGGGTAGCTTCACACGCACCTTATCGCTGCGTTTTTGGTGCGAAGATGCGCGTTTTGATTTTCATGTGAAAATCAAAACGCGCATGTAAAAATCGCATTAAAAATGCAGCGATACGGTACGTGTGAAGGCACCCTGAAGTAAAATGGGGTTACATATCCGCTGTCGATATGTGACCCAGCTCCTTTAACCTCCTTTAACCGCGCAGAGCAGACATTACCTGCTCGGCGCCGCGGGGAGTGGGACCGCCGGGAGCCTCACATTCAGCTGCAGCACCAAGCAGGTAATGTATTTCTCGGGGGGGGGGGGGGGGGGGGGGGGATTAGCGTCCGCTGCTGAATCATCGCGGCCCAGCAGAAACTACCTGCTTAGCCGTTTAGTGACTGCAGCTGTGTCCCGCCTCACTTGCTGAGTGGGGCCTGGACATCAAGGATCAGGAACTGATGCTACACTGCAGGGACACGTAAATAGAACGACTTATGTTCCCACCACCCCCTGTTTTTCTGCAGCGTAGACCTAATCACGTGATGGGCAGACGGGGAGGTTGAGTGGTGGAAATCTATACCTGCTCTGGAGCAGATGTGGATTTCTGCCCCCGCCGTGCAGCATGCACATGTCCCACCCACATCTGGCGGGGTAAATGGAGGCAGGGTCTAATTAAAAGGTCCCCCATAATCTTCTCTCTGAGAGAAAATGCCACATTGGTGTAGAAAATGGCATTAGCACCTGTAGTTTATGGCTCGTCGCAGTAGGATGACATCAGAGAGGTTTCTTTATAAAATGGAGATTTATTGCTGCTTCTTTAAAAGTGCTATACCTTACATCAGGTATGTAAGGTACCTTGGCTCTTCAGCATTCATGTAAGAGCTGCATTAAAGCAGCCGTATGGCAACAGGACCATATCGCCATATCTTCTCACTCATCCTCACCTTGCACATGTACTGTTATCCTAACACATATCCTCTATCTCCACTGATGACGTCACACGAATATAAGTGATGGAAACACGTAGGGAGTGTGGTTTGCTGGGTATACTTCCTTGTATGGCAAAATTGTGCTTTGGACATAACGCATAGTTATATATATCGGCCAATTAATTTGGTATAGTTATTGTATGACTACTGATTGACAATGATAGTTATTGCTTTTACCTGGTGTCTGATTCACAAATGGCGTTTCTTAGGTAATAATAAGGGTGCGTTCACACGTACAGATTTGATGGCGCAGATTCAAAGCAAATCTGCGCCATCAAATCTGCTGTAGATCCTGTACATGTGAACGCATCCTAAAAGTTTAAGTTTTAAGGTACTTTAACCTTTTCTACTATATTGATGCTTAAAAAGTCCCCTTTGATAGTGGCAGTGGACTAGCACGCACAGCTTGTGGTGCTGTTTATGCAAGAAAGTAGCTCAATTTTTTTCTAATCCTAATTTGTATGATACTTGTATAAAATCAATATATCCATAAGGATTGCTCATAGATCGTTCATATTTCATGTTGATGATGGATATTAGGTAGCTGTTATAGACTGTCAGCAGGTTTATGCTGTCCTATCTCGGGGTAGCACAAACCAGTCATAGAGAAGCTGAACAGAATGATGTATCACTTTCGATTGTTCTTTGCAGGTGTTTTAGACAGCTCTTTCTGAATAACATGGACAGTGAGTAGTCCTCTCCATTATGTGCATGAGCCCAGTAATCCAGGATATTCATGAGCAGAAAACTCCACCCACCAGCTGCTTATTGGCAGTTATCTATCCATGCAGTGTATAGGAAGTCACCTGTCAATCGGGCGAATGGTGGGGCAAGAATCCTATTCTCCATCGTATTAGGAGAACGGCTGAACAGAATGATGTAAGTAATACACCAATCTGTTCAGCATTTCTGTCAATAGTTTATGCTACCCTCATTTATGACAGTATATACCTAGTGACAGATTCACTTTAGGAGTCAAAAACAGAATTGTTTAGGTCAGGAGAATCATTCACAAATAAACTTTGAAAAAAGGTTTCCTTGCATCTCACTGGCTGAATCGTATCGCACATTGAGGCTCTGAATACAAGACTTCCAGTCATCTTTGATGATTCAGTATGTCTTCAAATTGCATAAGACTAATATCATAAACTCACCAGGTGTGTGACAGTCTGGGATCTCTCACAATAGTTCAGTGTACAAAAAAAATGGAAAGAGACTCTAAATTAAAATGAATACATAAATTAAAAATTTGTGAACCCTTAATTTTACTGCAAATTTGATGGTGTCCTCTCGCCCACCAGGCAGCCAGCAGAGCGCTAGAACAGGCTCGTGATCACAATATTACTAACCTTAATGTTCATACTGACAGCAAGTTTACTATAAAAGGTAAGTACACAAGTGTTTCCTAATTGCTTTTATAACTTTTAGTGAAAAAGCTGCTGCATGTGAACGCTTAGGATTTGTGGCAGACATAGAAGGTGAATTTGCAGGAAACTAAACGTGTTATGTGAAGATTTCTGCAGTGGATTCTGGTGCAGGTTTAGGCTATATTGCCACTGTCTTTTTATGGACGACCGTCAACTTCACGGGAAATAACCACCGTTATTAAATTATATTGACTGTGTGTGAACATGGTGCTCCCCCTTTTCACAAACAGAATTTGCTACTGAAACTGGCAAGCTCCAGACTTAATCTGTATTGTAGGACAATTACCCCAACCTGATGGACCCTATTAACCCCTTAACGACCCATGACGTATCTCATCATTAGGGGAGTTAAGAGAGGGGCCGTGCCGCAGCCCCCCTCTGAACTGCCACGATCCTGGCTGCAGAACCGCGGCTATTAGAGGGCGAACGCCGTGCATGCTAATAAGGACATTTAAATGCAGCTGCATTTAAAGATCTCCCCCCCCAAACACCCCCCCCCCCCCAACCCGCAGAGGGAAAATCCCTTCTCC
Source organism: Dendropsophus ebraccatus (assembly GCF_027789765.1). Classification (NCBI taxonomy): domain Eukaryota; kingdom Metazoa; phylum Chordata; class Amphibia; order Anura; family Hylidae; genus Dendropsophus; species Dendropsophus ebraccatus. Next base: position 130,031,477 of record NC_091459.1, on the reverse strand, counting down.
TTACCCAGCCGGGCCTCAGTGTGAGAATGATGCTGATCCCGGCTCTGTATTCTATCGACGGGTTATCCGTTGCCATTCCGTAGTGTGCACGTACCCTTATAGAGCACCGATCCAATGGATCAGTGCTCTATATATACACAGCATTGATCTCAATCTGAGATAAGTGCTGTGTATATAGAAGTCAACCAGGGAGCTTCTAATTAATGTGAGGTTTTTGTTTTTATTAATAAAAAATGCCCTCCCCTACAGTTCAAATCACCCCCTTTTTCTCATTTAATAAAAGAAAAACATATTTGGTATCGCTGAATGCATAATCTCCCGAACTAGTAAATAATCACATTCCTGATCTCACACCGGTGCAAGCGCAAAAACCCACTGAATTGCACATTCTTGGTTGCATCAAATCCAGGAAAATTTTGATCAAAAAGTCGCATATATGCAATTAAGGTACCTATAGAAAATACAGATCATAGCGCAAAAAAATGACCTCACAGAGCCCCATAGACCAAAGGATAAAAGCATTATAAGGCTGGGAATAGAGCAAAAAAGGGAACATTTTTTTTTTTTTTTTTTTAAAGGACAAGTCCGGCGAAAATTATTTTTTTATATGTTATTACTTATGGAAAGTTATACAGTTTTCTAATGTACATTAATTATGGGAAATGCTCATATACTGCTTTTCCCCTTAATTTAGTGTATCAGGAAGTGTTAGAATTATCTCTGAAGCAGTGACGTCACGACCAACGGTGTAATTCCTATGGAGTGTCCAGCAGGGGGCGCTCTATATATAGAAGTCAATGAGTACCTCTATATATAGTGCGCCCCTGCTGGACACTCCATAGGAATTACAGTGTATGTAATGTAATGTAATGCACTGTACTGTTGTGACTTTATGAATACATTTATGGAATACTTTGGGGAGCAAGTGTCCTTGCTCCCCAAAGTATCCCATAAATGTATTCAATGAATACATTTGCAGGGCACCGAGCAGGGAGGGAGAGAGGTGCCATCTACCTCCCCCCCCTTGCTCGGTGCTGGGAACATATACAAACTCACACAGGGGCTGCTATTCATGCCCCCCGCCGCTCCCCCTCCTCCTCCCGACATCAAACTTACGATCGCGCTGCTGATTCCCCGCCGCCCGCGCCGCTCCTAACTACCCGCCCGCTCGCTCGCCCGCCCCGTTCCTAGCCGCCGCTCTCTGCTCATGCCGGCCGCGTCAGCCCGCCCCCACCCCGGCCGGGGACACCAGGAAGCGCCGTGCTCCCGGCCGGGGTGGGGGTGGGCTGACGCGGCCGGCATGAGCAGAGAGCGGCGGCCAGGAACGGGGCGGGCGAGCGAGCGGGCGGGTAGTTAGGAGCGGCGCGGGCGGCGGGGAATCAGCGGCGCGATGAATAGCAGCCCCTGTGTGAGCGGCGGCGCGGGCGGTGATAGGGATAGCACAGGTACTACTCCCCCATTATCTGCAGATAATGGGGGAGTAGTACTTTGTATATGTTCCCAGCACCGAGCAGGGAGGGGGGAGGTAGATGGCACCTCTCTCCCTCCCTGCTCGGTGCCCTGCAAATGTATTCATTGAATACATTTATGGGATACTTTGGGGAGCAAGGACACTTGCTCCCCAAAGTATTCCATAAATGTATTCATAAAGTCACAACAGTACAGTGCATTACATTACATACACTGTAATTCCTATGGAGTGTCCAGCAGGGGCGCACTATATATAGAAGTCAATGGTACTCATTGACTTCTATATATAGAGCGCCCCCTGCTGGACACTCCATAGGAATTACACCGTTGGTCGTGACGTCACTGCTTCAGAGATAATTCTAACACTTCCTGATACACTAAATTAAGGGAAATAGCAGTATATGAGCATTTCCCATAATTAATGTACATTAGAAAATTGTATAACTTTCCATAAGTAATAACATATAAAAAAATAATTTTCGCCGGACTTGTCCTTTAAAGATTTCCATTTATTAAAAGCTGTCAAATAAAAGTTATATATTGTTGTAATTGTACTGACATTAGGAACATATATAACATGTCTGTTTTAGCCTAGGGCAAATGGCGTAAAACACCCCCACTAAATGACGGTAAATAAAATTGCTTTTTATTTTAATTTTCACCACACACACATTTTTTGGGTTTCGCAGCATATTTTAAGCAACAGTTAAGTCAGTCATTGCAACGTACAATTAGTGACGCAAAAAATAAGGGCCCATGTGGGTCTGTAGGTAAAAAAAATACAAGCGCTATGGCCTTTTAAACACGAGGGGAACAACAACAAAAGTGCTAAAATTAGCTCAGACCTTAAGGGGTTAATGGTGTCTGACCTGTAATAAGTCAGAAGCTGTGACACTAGTTACCAAAATAGAAGTCAAAGTAAAGTTTCAAATAGTTATAGCCCTCTTGGGGTGGTAGTTTGCTGTAGTCCACTAAGGTTGCATGCACACATCCTGTGAAGACTTAACATCTGCGGTGCTCCTGGCATCATATTGATAGGTGATACTGGGAGGTCCGTGATTCCACCAAGCAGTGGAACATGTGTAATACGGCCTTAGGGGACTAAGCTAGACAATAATGTTGGACCTTTACCTTTGGTGTTAGACAACAGTATATTAAAATATAACACTTGTGCCAAGTGCAGGACCACAGTGATGGTGTACAGATCAGACTTATTTTGCAGGCAGCTAATGGGGACCCTACTAAATCACATAAGCACACCCTATGTTTTTAAATTTAGGAATGACTGAATGGGTGCCGAGATAGAAGGAAAATGGCTGGAAAACCTTTCATGGAGAAGAAGTTGTTAATAAGAAAGAATTTGAGAAGCTTGATAACCTGTGCAAGGATCTCGATGTCACATGGGTAAGTCTGTCATGTCACAACCCTGGATTCTTACAACTACTATTTACCAGTAGAGATGAGCAAAACTACAGTAAGGGTAGCTTCACACATACAGGATCCGCAGCAGATTTGACTAAATAACTGACCAATTCATCAAATCTGCTGCGGATCCTGTGCGTTTGAATGCACAAGATGAGGGTCATTTTGCAAAATATGGAATGCTCTGCATTTGACTCTTGGTGACTGGAAAAGATGGAAGGAGTCCTAGGGCTGCATCAATCTTCTCCAGCCACTGGAAGTCAAATGATCAGCGTTCAGTGTCTTTCTGCTTCCTGTAATGTGTATGTATAATGTGTTTTTATTTTTTTTATTTTAATGTAGACACACGTCCCAGGGCACCGTGGAAATTCAGGAAATGAAAAAGCAGACCATCTGGCCAAAAAAGGAGCAAGAAAATAAGAGTGTTACTTAGACACTCTGCAATTCAATGGTTAAATGTATTTTTTTTGTTTGATAAACTATAAAGGTGAGGGTGATCCTACAAAATGTGTTCCGCATGCGGTAAACACATAACTTAACCCTTTCTAGTCTGCTGTACAGGATTGCTCTAAATGTTACTGACTGGTTTATAGTCACTGGCTTCAGTTAGTTTGGAAGCTTATTTACAATTGTTGTATATGAAACTATGGAAAAAAAAAAGAAATAAAATAAAATGGGTATGCATAAAACCATATTGGGGCTTTTCTTGCTCTGTTACTGGACATGCATAGGTTACACACACCTCAAACCTCCAGGTCTTAACCAATCAGAATTTCTTGACGTGGAAAGTAGTTGTAATGCCAGTAACACTTTGATTCTCTTGCCATGTGCTTTCCTTGTACTGCTCTGTAATGTCTGGCTTCATCTCCTGTTACTTGTTTTAGGAAGCTGAATCTGCTTTCTCTCCTGCTGGTTACTGATCATGCAGGATATGAATGTCTGAAACCTTTCCCAGGACTGCATCCAGCTTTTTTAGTCACCCGGGGAGGAGTGGCAGTGAGTTTAATGGCAGCAGGTCGATGAGCGGATTGCAGAGATAATTACTGTAAATTTGCTCACATCTACATCCAACTTTAAAAACCTAATTACCTTTTATGCTCAGCACACCATGTGCTATGGGAACATGCCGGCAGGTTTAGAGTCTTCTTCCCTGCTGTCTTCTTTAACCCCTTGAGCAGGGGGGCAGATGCCCCCCGGGCCGGTCCCTATACTCAGGGGACACGGCTGCTGGATCTCTGAGCTGCAGGCACAGACAGCTTGCTCTGTATATACAGTAACCGATTAAAAGTAAAAGAACCGGTTACTGACAGGACTTATAGGAGGAGCAGGGCCCGTACATTCTGACGGGGACCTCCTTGACAATGATGCAGGGGCAGACGTCCTGTGGGCTGCACAGATTGTTATGGGGCCAACAGACTATACAGGTGGATGTGTGGCCGCCAGCACTGAGTCTGCACAGCACACAGGTCACACAGGCTGTGCATTACCTGACAGGACCTTACGTGCAGAGTGCAGAGAGCAGAGGTCATGTGTGCTCCTTCCCCTCCACCAGCCTTACTGTGCTCTGCTGCAGCTCCCGGTCATATGTCACTGCAGACACAACAATAACCAGGCCACCGCAAGCCCGCACATATACAGACGCCCGATGATGTGCAAAATATTGTATGCGATCACTGACGATCCACTATTCACATCCTAAGGCATATAAAACATAACTTTTATTATAAATATTCTAAAATCCAAACACAAAGCAAAAATTGTGCTAGTGTATTCCTGTACCTATGTCAGTTGATACTGAGGGATCGGGGACCCAAAATATTTACAAATCGAAGGTTTGGGGAGGGATGTGCTCACTCACAACTACATGGAGTAATTTAATCTCACCCTGCCTTTTGGGGTTACCCACCTCCTTAACAGGGTGGCCCCAACCACGGTGTCGGTCCCTTCCTAGACACTAAGTGCAGGGAAAAAAATAATAAAACTGACAACAAAAACACGAGTTATAAATGACGGGGCAAACTAAAAGTGCCCCAACCAACACCCTATATACAGTAATATATATATATATATATATATATATATATATATATATATCTCCTGGTAGATGAAGTGTCGGATCCTCGGGGTAGGCGGGGACCACAGGAGCCAGAATGACGGCGCTTCACGGCTTCAGGTTTAATGAAGTTAAACGATGAATTTTAATGGTCTCATAAACAACGCGTTTCGAGGCATAAATTGCCCCTTTGTCAAGTAGAAGAGACATGTCTCTCCTACTTGACAAAGGGGCATACAGGTGTTGTGTTCTTAGCACAACACCATCAGGTGAGCAGTTTTATTATCAGCTTGTTCGACCTACAATCTGTTGTTTACGTTATCACCCTATGGCGCCCTTTCCACTTTTTTAGCCCTACTCATATATATATATCCGACGTGTTTCTCCTGTCCATTTGCACAGGTTCTTCAGGGAAACAGGTGTCTAATATACAATGGATTTAATTTAGAATAGATATATAGATATTAGTGATGTCACGATACCGAAATTTTGAGTTCGATACCGATACAAAATTTTTAATTTCGATACTCAATACCGGTTCGATACTTAGTAAAGTATATAAAAAAAACACAGTGGTAGAAATATAATACCCCTATACAGCAAATATAATAAATCGGAAATGTTATCTATATTCTTCAGGTCCGCACTGTTACAGTGATAACAATTTATGTACTTTTTTTATTTTATGGCGTTAAAAATAAAATTTACATTTTCGAAATAATTGTGGTTAAAACTGTCCTATTCTAATTCAGCTATCAGGCTATGCTGGGGGTTGTAGTTTTGTAATAGTTTAGCTACCGGTATGCTGGGGGTTGTAGCTCACCGACAGCCACAGGCTGGGAATACTATGAGATGCAATAGAATCTAACAGTCTGTACTTGTGATTATCACCACTATCCAGAGTTTGATACCATAGCTGCAGCCGTCACCAGCACCTGGGACTGTGCCCAGATTCTATTGTATGCACTAGCACAGCTCTGCTAAACCAGGTGCCATGATCACTGATACACTAGTCATTATCATTAATACAGTTCTGCTCTTCCAAATAGCCTGATCACTAAAACAGCTCTGCTATACTGAACGATCAGACGGCTCTGCTGCACCACCCTCCACTAAGACAGCTCTGCTGCACCACCCATCACTAAGACAGCTCTGCTGCACCACCCACCACTAAGACAGCTCTGCTGCACCACCCATCACTAAGACAGCTCTGCTGCACCACCCATCACTAAGACAGCTCTGCTGCACCACCCATACTTTCTATTATGAAAAATCCTTAATAAATACTTGAATGAGAAAAAAAAATAGACAGAAAGGAAGCCACTACTGAGTCATTAAAGGGGTTATCCAGCCTGGGGGCACTTTTTTGGGGGGGCCGGGGAGGAGGTGGCTGAAATAAAAGACGTCCACTTACCTCCCCGATTGCAGCGGTGGGTCCCGCATCACGGCGCTCCGGTTCCTGGCCGCTTCCTGGTGTCTGACGCCGCCCGAGACGCTACGTCTCAGGGCCGCTCAGTGAAGGAGGCGGGATCCGAGCGGACTTCAAACGGATCCCGCCTCCTTCACTGAGTGGCTGAGCGGCCCTGAGACGTAGCGTCTCGGGCGGCGTCAGACACCAGGAAGCGGCCGGGCACCGGAGCGCCGTGATGCGGGACCCGCCGCTGGAATCGGGGAGGTAAGTGGACGTCTTTTATTTCAGCCAGCTCCTCCCTGGTCCCCCCAAAAAAGTGCCCCCAGGCTGGATAACCCCTTTAATGTTCGAGTAGTTTTTGTTTTTTTAGGGGGGTGGATGGAATTCTTATTTAACCTTTTGGATGACATACTGAAAAATCTAGCCGCCAGGGGGTTAAGCTAGGATACTTTGCATCCCCAATTAACCGCCTGGGGGCCAGACTGATCTCACAGTGCACCTATAACAGCAGGGAAGGGGGGATTAAGTGCCCCCCCCCTCCTTGCTGGGAGGGATGCAGTGCAGGATACAGGCACAGGGTACAATAAGCAGCTCCCCTGTGCCTGTCGCCTCATCTGACAGCCGCCCGCAGAGGAGGGAAGTCATTGCTTTAACCCTTCCTCTTTGGGCCGCCTGTGAGCTGAAAGAGAAAGTATAAGTGCTGCGTGCCTATGGATCAGCCGCACCGCACCGATTCCAGATCTCTTTACTGCATAAACTAATAAGCAGATCTGTTGTACTGGGCCAGTGGTGGGAGGAGCTATTGGAGCACTGAGCCCGCCCCCAGTACAACATGAAGGGTTAAAGCAATGAATCCCTTCCTCTGCGGGCCGTCTGTGAGCTGAGGATGCAGCACAGGGAAGCTGCTTTCTGTGCCTGTATCCTGCACTGCGTGGGGGGCGCTGTAATGCTTTCTAATTGTAAGCCCATAGCAACCAATCACAGCTCAGCTTTCATGTTCCCAGAGCAATGTGAGAAATGAAAGCTGAGCTGTGATTGGTTGTTATGGGTCTCTTGCTATAAAACAGCACAATACATTTCCCTTAGTAGCCCATAGCAACCAATCAGAGCTCCCCTTTCACTTTACCAAGGCAAATAATATGTGAAAGCTGAACTGTGATTGGTTACTATCTGGAAACAAGAGTAAATCTACTGAGACCCCACCAGGTGTTTTTTTCTTGGCAGCGTATAGTCCTATAGCCAGTGGCAGAGAGAAGAGCTGGAGAAGGAGAGTGACCAGCAGGGGGCGCTCCAGTGTGCCGTCCACCATGGTTGTAGTTCCCCTTTCCTCCTCACCTCACACAATAACGGTGAGTACGGCAGAGCGGCCATCTTTGGGGGGGCAGAGCTGACAGGTACAGTGTAAGAGAGGTGGTGTATGGAGTTTTTAGTGTCCCACATTATAATTTTTACACACTTACACCCTTGGACGCCTTGCTCCAATGTATAGTGACATATAAAATTCTGGTTTATAATAAATTCCCCCTATGTCTATTTTCTTAACAAGAAGAACACATTTTTTGCAAAAAAAACACATTTATTTAAGTTTTTAAATCATTCGCTGTCGGCGGTCGGGATGTCCCTCGGAGCGTGCTGTGGTGGTGGCGGCGGGGAAGCCGCTGAGCACTTTCTTGGAGATGATGGCCAGGCATTTCCTCAGCTCCTCGGTACTGGTGAAGCATCGCAGGATCAGTCTGATGCTCTGTAGGAAGCCGATCAGCATCCTGCTGGTGGTTATAGTCCAGGACAATGTCGCACTCGATGAGATTGCTTGCAGATCGCTGATGCTGATGGTGGAAATCCACGTGATCCGCTCACCGGCAGTAGTAGTGGTGATCCAGGTGGCTGTGGTCATCCAGATCTCCAGGAAGCTGGTGAGGGTGGTGGTCCAGATGATCAGATCTCTTATGCTGCAGATCCAGGTGATGAAATCACAGGCGGTGGTGATCACACTCACTGGCTCTACAGCAGCTGTGATCCAGGTCAGCAGGTCACTATTAGTGAAAGTTCAGCTCAGCAGGCGGCTTGTGGTGGATATCCAGCTAAGCAGGTCAGTGAAGGTGGTTGCTGCACTTTGGAGATGGCTGGTGATGGAAATGAGGTCACAGGTGGTCATATTCCAGTTGTGCAGGTCTCCAATGGTGTTGTTTGGACTCTGCATTTTGATGGTGCTGGAGTTGCTACGCTGCAGGTTGATAGTGGTGGAATTTGGTCTCTGCAGGTTTGTGGTAATCTTCCAGCTGGGCTGCTCTCTGATGTAACTGTTCAGCCACTGCAGGCCCCTGATGATGTTGTCCGATTATTTTAAATAATTCGCTGTCGGCGGTAGGGATGTCCCTCGGAGCGTGGTGTACTGGTGGTGGTGGGGAAGCCGCCGAGCACTTCCTTGGAAATGATGGCCAGGCATTTCCTTAGCTCCTCGGTGCTGCTGAAGCATCGCAGGATTAGTCTGATGCTCCATAGGGCGCCGATCAGCATCCTGCTGGTGGTGTTCATCCAGGATAACGCCTCACTCACAGTTATCAGCCAAGCACACCTGTTGCAGCGGCTGGTCACCAAAGTGAGTAGCTGGAGGGTTGTGGCAACCCACACCAGCTTCTCACTTATGCTGCTCAGGATGGCTTGTAGATCGCTGGTGGTGATGGCAGACATCCACGTTATCAGCTCACCGGTGGTAGTGGTGGTGATCCAGGTAGCTGTGGTGGTCCAGATCTCCAGGAAGCTGCTGCGGGTGAGGGTGGTGGTCCAGGCGATCAGGTCTCTGGTGCTGTAGATCCAGTTGACGAAATCACAGGTGGTGGTGATCACGCTCACTCGCTCTACAGCAGCTGTGATCCAGGTCAGCAAGGCGCTGTTACTGAAAGTCCTGCTCAGCAGACGGCTGGTGGTGGATAGCCAGCTGAGCACATCACTTACAGCAGATAACCAGCTGAGCAGGTCAGTAAAGGCGGTTGCTGCACTCTGGACATGACTGGTGATGGACATGAGCTCACAGTCGGGCAGGTCTCCAATGGTGGTGTTTGGACGCTGCAGGTTTCTGGTGGTGTAATTGGGCCTCTGCAGGTTCGGGGTAATCTTACAGCTGGTCTGGTCTGTGATGGTGCTGTTTGGCCACTGCAGGCCCGAGGTGATGTTCTCCCAGCTGAGCGGGTCGCTGATGGAATTGCCCCAGCTCAGCGGGTTGAAAAAGGGTTCAATCATGCTGAGTGGTTGTCTGGTGGAAAGACAGCCCACCAGGATTGGAACCAAATAGCAAAGGAGGTTGCCAAAAATGGCAAGCTCCCTCTCAATCCTCTCCTCTCTCTCCATGGATTGACGAAAAAACACTAGAAATAACTGTCAGTATACACAGGCAGAAAGCAAGGTAATACCAACAGTGTGCTCGCTAGTGAGTCCCTAAGAACAGAGAATCTGGGGCTCTGCACCTTCTTTTATAGGGCCCTTGCATGACATCACCAATTATGTCACTTACGTGATGTCACTGCTTGTCATAGTGATGTCATGAGCATGCCCGGGAACGTTGTCAGGTTGTCAAGATGGAAGTTGTTGTTTTAGGTTGGAGCACATTGCACTGCAGTCTATTAGCCATGTCACCCACTGTACAATGTCAGATGTGTATTGCACAGAGCAGGAGTCCCGGGGGCAGGAGAGGGAGCATGGGGCTCCTGCCAGCCGTCTATTCAGTTGCTGATACATCTGAGTAGGGAGAGAGAGCAGCCTGGTCTCCATGGCGACCACTGCAGCCCCTATAGCTACACCACTGGGCATCTGATTACCGGTGGCAGAAGTAATTGGATGCAGCCCTAGACCATAGGTTGTATCTATGTTTTCCAGGACTCCCTAGGGCGGCATCCAACTTCTTCAGCCCCTGGTAATCAGATGCCGAATGATGGGACCCGAGCATGCTCCAGCGGTGCTCATCTCTACTGACCACATAAGCTGGCTGCACTTTATTCTCTCAGTGGTCAAGAGACTTGTGTTCTTGGAATTGGTGGTGGTCCTAGTGGTCAGACTCCCACCCATCAGCTTTTGACTCTTGATGTTGAGGATACACCTGTAATTTTGCTCAGTATTTTTGGACAGTATTTTGCAACCAAAACCAGGAGTGGATTAAAAACACAGAAAGGCTATGTTCACACACTGCTGAAATGGAGTGGATGGCCGCCATTTAATGGCAGATAACGGTCGTTTTTATATTAAATAACAAAAATTATTTGTCCTTAAATGGCGGCCGTCCACTCAATTTCAGCAGTGTGTGAACTGAGCCTTTCTGTGTTTTTAATCCACTCCTGGTTTTGGTTGCCAAATACTGTCCAGAAATCCTGTGTGTGAACATAGCCATAACAGGGATACGTAAGTGATCCCAACCTAGAGCTCCCCAGAGGTTGCAGAACTACCCACAATATCCAAACAGCCTTCTTCAGTCCTGAAAGGGTTAAAATCTTAAGGAAAACTTAAGGTTATCAGGGCATGATGGGAGTTGTAGTTTTACAAAAGCTGGAGACAGGTTGGAGAACATTTATTTATTCATGTTAACCCCTTCAGGCAACTGTTGGGTTTACATATACATTATATGGTTTTCCTAAAAGGTTTGTTCACAAAAAAAATATCTTTCAAATCAGCTGATGCCAGAAATTTGTAATTTACTTTTTATAAAAATCTCAAGTCTTCCAGTACTTATCAGCTGATGTATGCCCTGCAGGAAGTGGTGTTTGTTCCAGTCTGACACAGTGCTCTCTGCTGCCATCTCTGTCCATGTCAGGAACTGCACAGAGCAGCAGCAAATCCCTATAGGAAACCTTTTCTGCTCGCCAGACTGGAAAGTATACACCACTTCCTGAGGCACATGCAGTAGCTGATAAGTACTGGAAGACTGGAGTTTTTTTTTAATTGAAGATGATTACAAATCTCTGGCACTTGCTGGGACCAGTTGATAGGAAAGTTTTTTTTGCTTGTTTGGGGGGTAAACTATCCCTTTAAAGCGGCCATCCTACCTCCTAGTGAGATTGGTCCCCTAAGGTGGAGATGGGGAACCTTCAGCCCTCCAGCTGTTGCACAACTACAATTCCCATCATTCCTGGACAGCCAAAGCCAGGCATGATGGGATTTGTAGTCATGCAACAGCTGGAGGGCCAACGTTTGTCCATCCCTGCCCTATAGGTTTGATTGCAGAAGGGGGAGGGGGGGGGTCTGACTGCTGAGACGCTACCGATCCCGGGAATCCTGAACATAATGTGGATTTAGGTCCTGAAGTAGGAAACTCCATCTGAGTTGCTGTGTGTCACATCATGTCCTACACAGCAGGTTTTGTGAACTGCTGCCGTCTATGATAGAAAAGTGTCAGGATCAGGGCAGTTTCTAGGCCATTTTGGCAACAGGACAAATCCTGACAAAAGCGCCCTCATTCCCCTCCCCACCCACCCTTACACTTTTCCTTCAACTTCCTTCTCTTTTCCCTTGTATAGGGTCTCATACAGTAGAAATTGCACTGTTTGGGGTCACCACGCGTAAGTAGGTGTGTGGGTTTCCCCCTGTACGTATGATCTCCTGCTGTACCCCCATAAAATAATAATGTTCCCTGCTGTCCCCTAATAGTCAGGTAGGTCCACTGCAGACACATATGCCCTTATACTCAGGTATGCCCCCTGCATCCAGATTTGCCCCATGTAGCAAGACATGCTAGATAGATAGATAGATAGATAGATAGATAGATAGATAGATAGATAGATAGATAGATAGATAGATATAGATAGGAGATAGATAGATAGGAGATAGATAGATAGATAGATAGATAGATAGATAGATAGGAGATGGATAGATAGATAGATAGATAGATAGATAGAGACAGGAGATAGATAGATAGATAGATAGATAGATAGATAGATAGATAGATAGATAGATAGATAGATAGATAGATAGATAGATAGATAGATAGATAGATAGATAGATAGATACAGGGGCGTAGCTAATGTCCCTTGGGCCCTGGTGCAAGAGTTCAACTTGGGCCCCCCCTTCCATGATCAAGCGATGCGATAGATAGATAGATAGATAGATAATAGATAGGAGATAGATAGATAGATAGATAGATAGATAGGAGATAGATAGATAGATAGATAGATAGATAGATAGATAGGAGATAGATATATCAAGACCAATATTACCAATAATACCAGTATATAGGAAGGAAATATCACCATACATATTACCGCCATACTGTTACAGACCAAATCCTGTATACTGACCAATAATACCAACCAGTATACAAGGGGCAAATATTGCCACCACAACCATCACCACAATATTGTTACTGACCACAACCTGTATACTGAATCCAATAATATACTGTACCAGATTACAAGTAACAAATAATCCCATCACATACTGACTAACACTGCCACATACACGAGGCTGAAGTTGGTTTCTTATTCGGCCAGTTTCTTATTCGGGGCTGAAGTTGGTTTCTTATTCGGCAGTTTCTTATTCAGAGGATTTTTCTTTTTCCTGTTTTAGCTATTATTCTTACAGAAAATGAATAATATTCATACCCTACCGTAAGTGAGGGGCCCTGAGAGGACTGGTGATAAAAATGGCAAAAAAGACCCCACGGTTGGCATAAAAATGGGCATGAAAGTAAAACCACAAAATTATTATTTAAAAATAAAATTGACTTTGGGCCACTGATCTCACACTGATAATACACAGAGAGGGATCCCCCCCATCACATCCAACAGAGTCCAGCCTGGCCCAAAGTGGTTCTGGGTATAAAAACTGGCATCAAAGTGGGCACATAGCCATTTTTCATGACTTGAATAAGTAACAGGTATTTTCAAAGGGTTAAATGAGTTTGGGCCACTGATCTCACACTGATAATACACAGAGAGGGATCCCCCGCATCACACCCAAGAGAGTCCAGCCTGGCCCAAAGTGGTTCTGGGTATAAAAACTGGCATCAAAGTGGGCAGATTGGCATTTTTTCCTAATTTGAATAAGTAACAGCTGTTTTCAAAGGGTTAAATGAGTTTGGGCCACTGATCTCACACTGATAATACACAGAGAGGGATGCCCCGCATCACACCCAAGAGAGTCCAGCCTGGCCCAAAGTGGTTCTGGGTATAAAAACTGGCATCAAAGTGGGCACATAGCCATATTTCATGATTTGAATAAGTAACAGCTATTTTCAAAGGGTTCAGTGAGTTTGGGCCACTGATCTCACACTACGTTCACACAGATAGGCATGCCCCGCATTACATCCAAGAGAGTCCAGCCTGGCCCAAAGTGGTTCTGGGTATAAAAACTGGCATCAAAGTTGGCAGATTGGCATTTTTCCCAATTTTAATAAGTAACAGGTATTTTCAAAGGGTTAAATGAGTTTGGGCCACTGATCTCACACTGATAATACACAGAGAGGGATCCCCCGCATCATACCCAAGAGAGTCCAGCCTGGCCCAAAGTGGTTCTGGGTATAAAAACTGGCATCAAAGTGGGCACATAGCCATTTTTCATGATTTGAATAAGTAACAGCTATTTTCAAAGGGTTAAATGAGTTTGGGCCACTGATCTCACACTACGTACACACAGATAGGCATGCCCCGCATCACATCCAAGAGAGTCCAGCCTGGCCCAAAGTGGTTCTGGGTATAAAAACTGGCATCAAAGTGGGCAGATTGGCATTTTTTCCTAATTTGAATAAGTAACAGCTGTTTTCAAAGGGTTAAATGAGTTTGGGCCACGGATCTCACATTGATATTGCATAGAGAGGGATGCCCCGCATCAGATCCAAGAGAGTCCAGCCTGGCCCAAAGTGGTTTTTGGTATAAAAACTGGCATCAAAGTGGGCAGATTGGCATTTTTTCCTAATTTGAATAAGTAACAGCTGTTTTCAAAGGGTTAAATGAGTTTGGGCCACTGATCTCACACTGATAATACACAGAGAGGGATGCCCCGCATCACATCCAACAGAGTCCAGCCTGGCCCAAAGTGGTTCTGGGTATAAAAACTGGCATCAAAGTGGGCACATAGCCATTTTTCATGATTTGAATAAGTAACAGCTATTTTCAAAGGGTTAAATGAGTTTGGGCCACTGATCTCACATTGATATTACACAGAGAGGGATGCCCCGCATCACATCCAAGAGAGTCCAGCCTGGCCCAAAGTGGTTCTGGGTATAAAAACTGGCATCAAAGTGGGCAGATTGGCATTTTTTCCTAATTTGAATAAGTAACAGCTGTTTTCAAGGGGTTAAATGAGTTTGGGCCACGGATCTCACACTGATAATACACAGATAGGGATGCCCCGCATCATACCCAAGAGAGTCCAGCCTGGCCCAAAGTGGTTCTGGGTATTTTGTGAATAAATGTTTAGCGCCGCACTATCCCTTTAAGCAAACAGGGCTAAAGTACTCAGGAGGCATTTGTCAGCATAACAGGATCCCAGAATTCGCTGTCCCATCTCGTCTTATTAAACATTTCTCGGCTAACCCTGAATACATTTCTATAATAACAATACCTGCAGCAATGTTTTCTGCTGACAGGTCTGCTTTAGGCTATGTTAGGCCTCATTCACACATCCATAGTTCAGCCAGTGAATACGGACCTGTAATGGTGGACCGCACTATGAATGTGCAGTAACAGTGCTACGCAGTTTACGGAGCACTATGTAGAAGACAATGATTCGTGCCGCAAATGCAAGTCCGCACTATAATCTATCCTTTATTTTTTTGTAGCGCGGGACGTGGACCTGAACACTTGTACAGATGTGTGAACAGGGCCATTGAAATATATTTGTCCTATGTGTTGCCTGCAATGTCAGGGTCCCCTTGTAGCCATATAGGACCCCTTTGTAGCCAGTAAGACCGCCCTTGTAGCCAGCAGAACCTGATTACGGGAGCATTGATGTCCCTGTACCCAGTGGGATTAGCAGATGCATGCTGCAATACTAATGATCGCACTGCGCACGTGTAGGAAGGCCGTTCTGGGTACGAGAGATGGCTTTGCCCCCAAGTGCTGACGTCACCATACCCAAGAAGATGCAAGGAAGTAGGACATTACTGTAAGAAAGGTTGCATCATGTGACTGGACCAGCAATCTCCGAGTAAAGCCAACAAGGAATATATAAGTTCTTTAGTTAAGGGTTAATTTTCGTTCTTTTTTTTTTCAATTTTTCCAGGATAACCCTTTAGGCTATGTTTAAAGAAAGTAAAAATAAGGGCAAATAATGACCATTATTAAAGGGGAACTGTCAGCCAGTTAGATTAATCAAAACTGCTGATAGCTCCTTATTGCACCAAAAACACCATGGATAAAGGGGTGTGTTTTACCTTAATCCTCATTACCGTTTCAGTAAAGTTTGGCATTTGCTCCAAAGTCTGGTAAGGACCCACAGGGCATCCCTCTCTGTGTATTATCAGTGTGAGATCAGTGGCCCAAACTCATTTAACCCTTTGAAAATAGCTGTTACTTATTCAAATCAGGAAAAAATACAAATCTGCCAACTTTGATGCCAGTTTTTATACCCAGAACCAGTTTGGGCCAGGCTGGACTCTCTTGGGTATGATGCGGGGCATCCCTCTCTGTGTAATATCAGTGTGAGATCAGTGGCCCAAACTCATTTAACCCTTTGAAAATACCTGTTACTTATTCAAATCATGAAAAATGGCTATGTGCCCACTTTGATGCCAGTTTTTATACCCAGAACCACTTTGGGCCAGGCTGGACTCTCTTGGATCTGATGCGGGGCATGCCTATCTGTGTGTACGTAGTGTAAGATCAGTGGCCCAAACTCATTTAACCCTTTGAAAACAGCTGTTACTTATTCAAATCATGACAAATGCCTATGTGCCCAATTTGATGCCAGTTTTTATACCCAGAACCACTTTGGGCCAGGCTGCACTCTGTTGGATGTGATGCGGGGGATCCCTCTCTGTGTATTATCAGTGTGAGATCAGTGGCCCAAACTCATTTAACCCTTTGAAAACAGCTGTTACTTATTCAAATTAGGAAAAAATGCCAATCTGCCCACTTTGATGCCAGTTTTTATACCCAGAACCACTTTGGGCCAGGCTGGACTCTCTTGGATGTAATGCGGGGCATGCCTATCTGTGTGTACGTAGTGTGAGATCAGTGGCCCAAACTCATTTAACCCTTTGAAAACACCTGTTACTTATTCAAAATAGGACAAAAATGCCCATCTGCCCACTTTGATGCCAGTTTTTATACCCAGAACCACTTTGGGCCAGGCTGGACTCTTTTGGATGTGATGCGGGGCATGCCTATCTGTGTGTACGTAGTGTAAGATCAGTGGCCCAAACTCATTTAACCCTTTGAAAACAGCTGTTACTTATTCAAATCATGAAAAATGCCTATGTGCCCACTTTGATGCCAGTTTTTATACCCAGAACCACTTTGGGCCAGGCTGGACTCTCTTGGATGTGATGCGGGGCATCCCTCTCTGTGTATTATCAGTGTGAGATCAGTGGCCCAAACTCATTTAACCCTTTGAAAATAGCTGTTACTTATTCAAATCATGAAAAATGGCTCTGTGCCCACTTTGATGCCAGTTTTTATACCCAGAACCACTTTGGGCCAGGCTGGACTCTCTTGGGTATGATGCGGGGCATCCCTCTCTGTGTATTATCAGTGTGAGATCAGTGGCCCAAACTCATTTAACCCTTTGAAAATAGCTGTTACTTATTCAAATCATGAAAAATGGCTCTGTGCCCACTTTGATGCCAGTTTTTATACCCAGAACCACTTTGGGCCAGGCTGGACTCTCTTGGGTATGATGCAGGGCATCCCTCTCTGTGTATTATCAGTGTGAGATCAGTGGCCCAAACTCATTTAACCCTTTGAAAACAGCTGTTACTTATTCAAATCAGGAAAAAATTCCAATCTGCCCACTTTGATGCCAGTTTTTATACCCAGAACCACTTTGGGCAAGGCTGGACTCTCCTGGATGTGATGCGGGGCATCCCTCTCTGTGTAATATCAATGTGAGATCAGTGGCCCAAACTCATTTAACCCTTTGAAAATAGCTGTTACTTCAAATCATGAAAAATGGCTATGTGCCCACTTTGATGCCAGTTTTTATACCCAGAACCACTTTGGGCCAGGCTGGACTCTGTTGGATGTGATGCGGGGCATGCCTATCTGTGTGTACCTAGTGTGAGATCAGTGGCCCAAACTCATTTAACCCTTTGAAAATAGCTGTTACTTATTCAAATCATGAAAAATGCCTATGTGCCCACTTTGATGCCAGTTTTTACACCCAGAACCACTTTGGGCCAGGCTGGACTCTCTTGGATGTGATGCGGGGCATGCCTATCTGTGTGTATGTAGTGTGAGATCAGTGGCCCAAACTCATTTAACCCTTTGAAAACAGCTGTTACTTATTCAAATTAGGAAAAAATGCCAATCTGCCCACTTTGATGCCAGTTTTTATACCCAGAACCACTTTGGGCCAGGCTGGACTCTCTTGGATGTAATGCGGGGCATGCCTATCTGTGTGTACGTAGTGTGAGATTAGTGGCCCAAACTCACTGAACCCTTTGAAAATAGCTGTTACTTATTCAAATCATGAAATATGGCTATGTGCCCACTTTGATGCCAGTTTTTATACCCAGAACCACTTTGGGCCAGGCTGGACTCTCTTGGATGTGATGCTGGGCATCCCTCTCTGTGTAATATCAATGTGAGATCAGTGGCCCAAACTCATTTAACCCTTTGAAAACAGCTGTTACTTATTCAAATTTGGAAAAAATGCCAATCTGCCCACTTTGATGCCAGTTTTTATACCCAGAACCACTTTGGGCCAGGCTGGACTCTCTTGGGTGTGATGCGGGGGATCCCTCTCTGTGTATTATCAGTGTGAGATCAGTGGCCCAATCTCATTTAACCCTTTGAAAATAGCTGTTACTTATTCAAATCATGAAAAATGGCTATGTGCCCACTTTGATGCCAGTTTTTATACCCAGAACCACTTTGGGCCAGGCTGGACTCTCTTGGATGTGATGCAGGGGATCCCTCTCTGTGTATTATCAGTGTGAGATCAGTGGCCCAAAGTCAATTTTATTTTTAAATAATAATTTTGTGGTTTTACTTTCATGCCCATTTTTATGCCAACCGTGGGGTCTTTTTTGCCATTTTTATCACCAGTCCTCTCAGGGCCCCTCACTTACGGTAGGGTATGAATATTATACATTTTCTGTAAGCATAATAGCTAAAACAGGAAAAAGAAAAATCCTCTGAATAAGAAACTGCCGAATAAGAAACCAACTTCAGCCCCGAATAAGAAACTGGCCGAATAAGAAACCAACTTCAGCCTTGTGCCACATACTGACTAATGTCACTGCTGCTAATGAACAACAACCACTGTACACCGATCACTATCACCTCATCCAGTCATATAGAGGTGGCCCCAGCTCTACACAGGCTCTATACACCATATACATCACAGTGCAGTTACAGTATATCAGGTGACTCACAGGGGACGTCTTCTCTGATCGGAGTTCTTTCCTTTTCCTCATCTTCTCCATCTGTCCTGGGCCGTTATGAGAACTTCTCAGAGTCACGAATCCACAGAATCTGCCAGACAGACATATTAGTCTCCTCACTATCACCATCCTCATCTCTCTACACACTGCAAATCTGTATTGGCCCCTTTACACCCTCATTTAGTGGGTAGGCTGACTCTATGTGACCCCCTTACAGTATATGTGCCCCTCTGTGTAGAGATGGCCCCATGTGCATCTCCTTGTGAGCCCCTCTCAGTGTAGTCCCCCTTATAGATGCCCCCCTCTGTGTAGTGTCCCTTACAGACTGCCCATCTCTTGTATTCCCTTTTATAGATGGCCTCCTTTGTGTAGCACCCCTTACAGATGCCCTTTTTGTTGTCCCCCTCTGCCCCCCTTATGTTGCCCCCCATAGATTGCCCCTGTGGTGACCCCCTGTGTTGTCCCCTTATAGATGCCCCCCTCGTGTTGTCCCCCTTATGTTGCGCCCCCCCCTGTGTTTTCCCCTTACACATGCCCCCATATAGATACCCCCCTTGTAGATGCCCTCCCTGTGCTGTGCCCTTATACATGCCTCCCTTATGTTGCCCCCCATATAGATGCCCCCACTGTGTTCAATATAGTAAACGGAGACAGCACTTAGGTGAAGGTGAAAAAAATCGTGGCTTTATTCACACCCCTGCGACGTTTCGGCTATACACACTAGCCTTTCTCAAGCCTTTCTCTAGTGTGTATAGCCGAAACGTCGCAGGGGTGTGAATAAAGCCACGATTTTTTTCACCTTCACCTAAGTGCTGTCTCCGTTTACTATATTGTTTGGAGTCCGGATTTTTTGAGTTCAGTCTGGTGAGGCGTGCACTACTCTAATTTTTATTATCTTTTTTGCCCTTTTGGCTGTTAGTGCTGTTACCTTTTGTATACTCAGCCAGGGCCGTGTCTAGCACCGTGCAGGCCGGGCCAGTGCACGGGGCGCTGACAGCTAGGGGGCGCCCTCCCTCACCACACAGCATCAGTGATGTTCTGCACAGGGCAGCAGGCTCGGACTTTGGAGCGCCCCCACACACAGTACCTGGCTCCTGGGGGCTCCTTTGTGGCCTGTGACCAGAGGGAAGAGGATAGAGGAGGCAGCAGGGACTCCCCCATGTTCCCCCCTGCGGCTCTGCTGATCATCCAGCACAGGCAGCAGCTCCAGTCTGAGAACGTCTCCTCCCCCGACCCGGCCTGCACACAGCTGAGGAGAGCGTCTATGTAAGTGCTGCTGTCTGTCTGGAGGGGGAGAGGGGGGGTCACTGTGGGGGATCAGCAGTGTTGGGGTGTATGTGATTGTTGGGTGGGGGGGCAGCTTCATACCCCACAGTCTATACTTTCTCATCTTCCCTCTAACTTTCATCCTTTCCCCATAGCTCTCAAGACTCTGCAGCTTCAGTCAGGAGGAGGGGGTGGGGGAGGGTTATTAGCATAGGACCTGTGCCTGGTGATTTAACCCTTCCTAGACTGCACCCAGCTACAAAAAGCTACTCCACTATATTTGTGTGTAAAGAGTTCAATGTGCAAAGGTATGTGTGATATCCTATGTAATGTATAGTGTGCTGTGTGTGATATCCTATGTAATGTATAGTGTGCTGTGTGTGATATCCTATGTAATGTATAGTGTGCTGTGTGTGATATCCTATGTAATGTATAGTGTGCTGTGTGTGATATCCTATGTAATGTATAGTGTGCTGTGTGTGATATCCTATGTAATGTATAGTGTGCTGTGTGTGATATCCTATGTAATGTATAGTGTGCTGTGTGTGTGATATCCTATGTAATGTATAGTGTGCTGTGTGTGATATCCTATGTAATGTATAGTGTGCTGTGTGTGATATCCTATGTAATGTATAGTGTGCTGTGTGTGATATCCTATGTAATGTATAGTGTGCTGTGTGTGTGATATCCTATGTAATGTATAGTGTGCTGTGTGTGATATCCTATGTAATGTATAGTGTGCTGTGTGTGTGATATCCTATGTAATGTATAGTGTGCTGTGTGTGATATCCTATAATGTATAGTGTGCTGTGTGGGATATCCTATGTAATGTATAGTGTGCTGTGTGTGATATCCTATGTAATGTATAGTGTGCTGTGTGTGATATCCTATGTAATGTATAGTGTGCTGTGTGTGATATCCTATGTAATGTATAGTGTGCTGTGTGTGATATCCTATGTAATGTATAGTGTGCTGTGTGTGTGATATCCTATGTAATGTATAGTGTGCTGTGTGTGATATCCTATGTAATGTATAGTGTGCTGTGTGTGATATCCTATGTAATGTATAGTGTGCTGTGTGTGATATCCTATGTAATGTATAGTGTGCTGTGTGTGATATCCTATGTAATGTATAGTGTGTGTGTGTGATATCCTATGTAATGTATAGTGTGTGTGTGTGATATCCTATGTACTGTATAGTGTGCTGTGTGTGATATCCTATGTAATGTATAGTGTGCTGTGTGTGATATCCTATGTAATGTATAGTGTGCTGTGTGTGATATCCTATGTAATGTATAGTGTGCTGTGTGTGATATCCTATGTAATGTATAGTGTGCTGTGTGATATCCTATAATGTATAGTGTGCTGTGTGTGATATCCTATGTAATGTATAGTGTGCTGTGTGTGATATCCTATGTAATGTATAGTGTGCTGTGTGTGATATCCTATGTAATGTATAGTGTGCTGTGTGTGATATCCTATGTAATGTATAGTGTGCTGTGTGTGATATCCTATGTAATGTATAGTGTGCTGTGTGTGATATCCTATGTAATGTATAGTGTGCTGTGTGTGTGATATCCTATGTAATGTATAGTGTGCTGTGTGTGATATCCTATGTAATGTATAGTGTGCTGTGTGTGATATCCTATGTAATGTATAGTGTGCTGTGTGTCAGGGCCGTCTTACCCATTGGGCAAGGTAGGCTGCTGACCGGGGGCCCTTGCGTTCGAGGGGGCCCCGAAAGTCTTTTTGATCCCACCAGCGCCGAAATAACAGCAGTCGGGGCCTGTGAGAGATCACTATCAGAGGCCCCATGCTGCTGTTACTTCGGCGCTGGCGGGACACGGGAGCAGGATCAGCCGCCATCACTTAGTGCCGTCGTACGTCCGGACGCCATCGTGACGTCATCACCCCGCTCTTAATTGGACGGAGGGCCGCAGTGGACGGCCGCGCGCTCCGGCCCCGCCTCTCTCCTGTCCACAAGTAGCTGTAGCGGCGTCAGGCTTCTCCCCTGCCGCTCTCCTTTACCTCAGGCTGCTGCACGGCCACGGGGGTGAGTATTGTAACCCCCGGAGGATTACTGTGTGTTTTTGGGGCGGGGGATGGCGGTCTGCAGGGATAGTGTGTGGGGAATAGTGTTGGCGGCCGGGGGGTTGGCAGTGTGTGTGTGTGTTTGTAGGAGGAGGAGGATGGGGGTAGTAGTGTGTGTGTAGGAGAAGGAGGATGGGGGTAGTGTGTGTAGGAGGATGGGGGTAGTAGTGTGTGTGTGTAGGAGAAGGAGGATGGGGGTAGTGTGTGTAGGAGGATGGGGGTAGTGTGTGTAGGAGGATGGGGGTAGTGTGTGTAGGAGGATGGGGGTAGTGTGTGTAGGAGGATGGGGGTAGTGTGTGTAGGAGGAGGAGGATGGGGGTAGTGTGTGTAGGAGGAGGAGGAGGATGGGGGTAGTGTGTGTAGGAGGAGGAGGAGGATGGGGGTAGTGTGTGTAGGAGGAGGAGGAGGATGGGGGTAGTGTGTGTAGGAGGATGGGGGTAGTGTGTGTAGGAGGATGGGGGTAGTGCGTGTAGGAGGAGGAGGAGGATGGGGGTAGTGTGTGTGTGTAGCGGGAGGAGGATGGGGGTAGTGTGTGGAGTAGGAGGATGGGGGTAGTGTGTGTGTTTGTGTAGGGGGAGGAGGATGGGGGTAGTGTGTGTGTGTGTATGGGTCAGGTGGGGGTTGTGTGTGTGTAGGGGGAGGAGAATGGGGGTAGTGTGTGTGTTTGTGTAGGGGGAGGAGGATGGGGGTAGTGTGTGTGTGTATGGGTCAGGTGGGGGTTGTGTGTGTGTAGGGGGAGGAGGATGGGGGTAGTGTGTGTGTTTGTGTAGGGGGAGGAGGATGGGGATAGTGTGTGTGTGTGTATGGGTCAGGTGGGGGTTGTGTGTGTGTGTAGGGGGAGGAGAATGGGGGTAGTGTGTGTAGGAGGAGGAGGATGGGGGTAGTGTGTGTAGGAGGAGGATGGGGGTAGGGGGAGGAGGATGGGGGTAGTGTGTGTAGGAGGAGGATGGGGGTAGTGTGTGTAGGGGGAGGAGGGGGGGCAGATGGGGGTAGTGTGTGTGGAGGGGGGGCAGATGGGGGTAGTGTGTGTGTAGGGGGGGTCAGATGGGGGTAGTGTGTGTGTGGGGGGGGGTCAGATGGGGGCAGTGTGTGTGTAGGGGGGGTCAGAAGTAATTGTACTGGCTAGGGGCGGGGTTGCAAAGATGGGGGGGGGTTTGATGGCGGCGGCCGTGAGGGGCCCAATTCGCACCTCTGCCCAGGGGCCCATAATGCTGTTAAGACGGCCCTGCTGTGTGTGATATCCTATGTAATGTATAGTGTGCTGTGTGTGATATCCTATGTAATGTATAGTGTGCTGTGTGTGATATCCTATGTAATGTATAGTGTGCTGTGTGTGATATCCTATGTAATGTATAGTGTGCTGTGTGTGATATCCTATGTAATGTATAGTGTGCTGTGTGTGATATCCTATGTAATGTATAGTGTGCTGTGTGTGATATCCTATGTAATGTATAGTGTGCTGTGTGTGATATCCTATGTAATGTATAGTGTGCTGTGTGTGATATCCTATGTAATGTATAGTGTGCTGTGTGTGATATCCTATGTAATGTATAGTGTGCTGTGTGTGATATCCTATGTAATGTATAGTGTGCTGTGTGTGATATCCCATGTAATGTATAGTGTGCTGTGTGTTATATCCTATGTAATGTATAGTGTGCTGTGTGTGTGTGATATCCCATGTAATGTAT
The DNA here is from genome assembly GCF_027789765.1 of Dendropsophus ebraccatus. Classification (NCBI taxonomy): domain Eukaryota; kingdom Metazoa; phylum Chordata; class Amphibia; order Anura; family Hylidae; genus Dendropsophus; species Dendropsophus ebraccatus. Next base: position 130,007,551 of record NC_091459.1, on the reverse strand, counting down.
AGTGTGCTGTGTGTTATATCCTATGTAATGTATAGTGTGCTGTGTGTGATATCCCATGTAATGTATAGTGTGCTGTGTGTGTGTGATATCCTATGTAATGTATAGTGTGCTGTTTGTGTTCTATGTATGTGTCATGTCCATACTGTGTAGTATACAAGTATATATATATATAATTGTATGTAAATACATATCTATTGATCTGTCTGTATATACACTACAGATGAGACAACTTAGGGTAGCTTCACACGTACCGGATTTGCAGCAGATCTCACGCTGCGAGTTTGGAAGTGTGATTTGCAATGGGGTTACATACCCACAACTCGCAGCATGAAATCTGCTGCGAATCCGGTAAGTGTGAAGCTACCCTTACAGTAAGGTCCAGAACCAGACCCACATGGTGCAGCTGTTGATAACGCAGCCTGGAAAAGAAAAAAGATACAGCTACACCATCCAATTCTGGTTCAGGTTCAAACTTACCATAGGTTTATAAGGGTACATTCACACATACCGCATTTGCAGTAAATTTCACGCTGGGAGTATCACAGTGAAATCTGCTGCTATACTGATTTCTATTACAGTCTATGGCGCTCCATTCTTCCATTCTTCCATTCCTGAGGCGGATTTTCATTCCTCTGGAAGAATGTATAGTGCCATAGACTTGTAAAAGATAAAGCAAATCATTAACTTAGATTTTCCCGGTAATGCTACTAGCGGTGCCCGGAAGATGCCAAAATGCTTCCTTACCCTGTGTTCTATGTCTTCTGTAGAAATTTAGGTGCTGAAACGGTCTAATATTTTGGCGCATGAAACAAGCAGAGAGCCAGGAACTAGTCACCTGGGCTGTGACTAGTCATGGCTCTCTGCCTGTCTGTGAGCTCTGCAGGATGACTGACAGGAAAATAGGTCGGTTAGAAGCCTCTTTTCCTGTCAGTCATATTAGAACGCATCCTTTTTTTTTTTAACGTACACAAAAATTCAGTCTACTGTGTTTTTGTGTATGTTAAAAAAACAGAAGTCAATGGAAAAACAGATCAGAACGAATGCACACGAGCATCCATTTTTCCATAAATTTTTTTATCCGTTTTTTGGGAAAACATCGCAAAAAAGTAGTGTGAACCCAGCCTTAGTAAATTCAGAGGGGCCTGCTCCGGAACAAATGCGCCTCCAACTACAACAGCTGCAAACACTACAACTCCCAGCATGTACTGACAGTCCACAGCCCTCAGAATATACTGGAAGTTGAAGTAAAAATGAACAGACACCTCAAGGTGTTGTCATCTCACAAGCTATAACTTCCAGCATACCCTGAGAGCTTCATAAGTGTAAGGCATTCTGAGAGTTGTAGTTGTTATTTAATGAAGCTGTGGTGTCTCTTCTCACTGGTTCCTTCGGTAGGTGTCCCCCAGTATCAGCCCTCCCAGGAGTCCAGGACACATGTTCCATATAGGGGCGCTCTGCAGTGTGTGTCCCACCCAGACCTCGCACCTCACTCAGCAGTGATTGATAGCGGCCCCCCCATTAAAGGAGAAGTCCGGCCAAAATTAATTTTTGATATGTTGTTACTTATGAAAAGTTATACAAATTTCTAATGTACATTAATTATGGGAAATGCACATATACTGCTATTTCCCTTAATTTAGTAGATCAGGAAGTGTTAGAAATATCTCTGAAGAAGTGACGTCACGACCCAGGGTGTAATTCCTATGGAGTGTCCAGCAGGGGGCGCTCTCTATATAGAAGTCTATGGGACTTTATTGTTTCTATGTAATGTAATGTAATGTAGTGTACAGTGCTTTATTGAATGAATACATCTATGGAATACTTTGGGGAGCAAGTGTCCTTGCTCCCCAAAGTATTGCATAAATGTATTCATTCAATACATTCAATACACAGTAAGCCCGCCGATCCGCCGCATTTCCGCCGAATTTCCGCCGATCCGCCACACGCTGATCCGCCGCATTCCCGCCGATCCGGACCATATACATTGAACTACAGCTCCCATCATCTGCTTCTAGTATGAACAGGTGATGGGAGCTGTAGTTGGGTAAGGGATATGACATGCCGCCGGGCGCAGGGGGGAGCCGCTCAGTACACAGGAGCGCTCCCCCCTCCTCCTCCTCCTTCCGGGATAACTTCCGCCTATACCAATGCTGACTCCCTGCCTGGCCGCCGCTCTCCGCTCACATATACCGGCTCCCGGCATCAGCGCGGACACCAGGATGCATCGGGAGCCGGTATGTATGGGGGGAGAGCGGAGAGCGGCGGCCAGGCAGGGACTCAGCATTGGTATAGGCGGAAGTTATCACGGAAGGAGGAGGAGGAGGGGGGAGCGCTCCTGTGTACTGAGCGGCTCCCCCCTGCGCCCGGCGGCATGTCATATCCATTACCCAACTACAGCTCCCATCACCTGTTCATACTAGAAGCAGATGATGGGAGCTGTAGTTCAATGTATATGGTCCGGATCGGCGGGAATGCGGCGGATCAGCGTGTGGCGGATCGGCGGGAATGCGGCGGAAATTCGGCGGAAATGCGGCGGATCGGCGGGCTTACTGTGTATTGAATGTATTGAATGAATACATTTATGCAATACTTTGGGGAGCAAGGACACTTGCTCCCCAAAGTATTCCATAGATGTATTCATTCAATAAAGCACTGTACACTACATTACATTACATTACATAGAAACCCATAGAAACAATAAAGTCCCATAGACTTCTATATAGAGAGCGCCTATACCAATGCTGACTCCCTGCCTGGCCGCCGCTCTCCGCTCACATATACCGGCTCCCGGCATCAGCGCGGACACCAGGATGCATCGGGAGCCGGTATGTATGGGGGGAGAGCGGAGAGCGGCGGCCAGGCAGGGACTCAGCATTGGTATAGGCGGAAGTTATCACGGAAGGAGGAGGAGGAGGGGGGAGCGCTCCTGTGTACTGAGCGGCTCCCCCCTGCGCCCGGCGGCATGTCATATCCATTACCCAACTACAGCTCCCATCACCTGTTCATACTAGAAGCAGATGATGGGAGCTGTAGTTCAATGTATATGGTCCGGATCGGCGGGAATGCGGCGGATCAGCGTGTGGCGGATCGGCGGGAATGCGGCGGAAATTCGGCGGAAATGCGGCGGATCGGCGGGCTTACTGTGTATTGAATGTATTGAATGAATACATTTATGCAATACTTTGGGGAGCAAGGACACTTGCTCCCCAAAGTATTCCATAGATGTATTCATTCAATAAAGCACTGTACACTACATTACATTACATTACATAGAAACCCATAGAAACAATAAAGTCCCATAGACTTCTATATAGAGAGCGCCCCCTGCTGGACACTCCATAGGAATTACACCCTGGGTCGTGACGTCACTTCTTCAGAGATAATTCTAACACTTCCTGATCTACTAAATTAAGGGAAATAGCAGTATATGTGCATTTCCCATAATTAATGTACATTAGAAATTTGTATAACTTTTCATAAGTAACAACATATCAAAAATTAATTTTGGCCGGACTTCTCCTTTAATAGGAGGTGGGGGGGGGGGGGCGCTTTTCTCAGAGTCGCCCTGTTGCCAAAATGGCCTAGAAACTGCCCTGTACTCAGCCCCCACTGTGTTGTCCCCTTATACATTCCCCTCTTGTCAAGCAGATTAAAAAAAAAAAAGAAAAAAAAAAGCTCACCAAACACCTCGTTCCCCCGTCGCAGCTCCCTTCTCTCATTTCTTCTCCTGTGGTCTTCTGTAGTTGGACTGGCCCCCGGCCGATGCTCCGCTCCCTGGGGGTGTCCCTGGAATTGCCCGGCAGCACACGCACCAGGGAGCTGTGTAGGCCGAGGCTGTTACTTCCGGCACGGGGAGTGACGCGCTCCCTTACCCGGAAGTAATTGCCCCAGCGTACACCGCTCCCTGGTGCGTGTGCTGCCGGGCAATTCCAGGGACACCCCCAGGGAACGGAGCATCGGCCGGGGGCCTGGGAGAGGGGTGGGGAGGGGGGCCGTGGGCCCCCTTCCCTGGCGGGCCCGGTCGCGGTAGCGACCGCCGCGACCACGCCGCTACGCCACTGGATGGATAGGAGATACATAGATACATAGATAGATGATAGATAGGAGATAGATAGGAGATAAAAAGACAGACGGACAGACAGGAGAGAGAGGACATAGACAGGCTTACCAGCAGGGGCACATATAGGCATGGAGAGGACGCTGCACAGGGAGACGCACACAGGCTGTGCAGAGGTCACCACACAGATGGGGAAGCACGGCCTGTGCTACAGATAATGCCGAATCTGCCCACACACAGTCGCGTGTCTGATTTACGTTGAGCACAGGTTTAGAAGAAAGTCAGCAGGCAGTAAGTTGGGCAGCCGCAGCGCTTTCTCACAGAGCCCTTTACTTCATCACACACTATACTGTCGGCTCCGTGTGACAGGAGCCGACAGTGCTCTAACTGCTCAGCCCTGGCTTGATTTTTTAAATGAACGTCCTCTCCTGGTCAATATCACAGAGATGGGGTCATGCACAGCCAAATCACTGGTGCTCATGGTGTGACATACCAAACAAGCCACAATTGCATATAAAAAAGAGAAAGTGTATGTCATAAATCACCAGGCACACAACTATATGTTCAGAAATATATAAACATCATCTTTATTAATATATTAGTACATACAGAAAACAACCCTACCCAAACCCAAAAACATTAAAAACACTGAAAATACCCAAAGAAATATCCAGGAGGGACCCTAAACCAATACATGGGGTCCCTACCTCCCCACACTCAGTTCCAAGATATACGAACACACACTCCACAAATAAATAACAAATGATACAAAAGTCACAAAGGAAACCAATGACTCATAATTACCAAAGTGCAAGTGCCTGTAATTAACAAAGTGCAATACACAATGTGCATATATAGTATACGCTTATGAAAGAAGTAAATAAGTCAAAAGGTTAACGAAACCAAGGTACATAAACTCTGGTGTCACCCCATGGAGTGTGGTCTGCTGAGTGGGGTCCAAAGGACCCTACGCGTTACGTCCCGAACCCGGAACTTCGTCAGGGGTACGCTCTGGTTTAGGGCTGGGCGATATGGGCAAAAAATAAAATCTCGATTTTTAAAAAAATTTGGACGATTCTCGATTTAAATCTCGATTTTTTTCTTTTTTTGCTAAATAAACAGAACATTTTCTCCCTGCAGCATCAGATACTATTTTAATGATATTTCAGACAACAACTGTATTGCTTTCCAGTGTAACAGAGCCCCCATATAGTATAGGAAATCATGTTTGTGCCTTCATCTACGTAGGGTGTAGTAGTGGAGGTATAGATGAGGGGTGACTGGGGAGACTGAGGGGGAATGGGGTGACACTGGGGGACACTGAAGGCGACTGGGGTGACACTGAAGGGGACTGGGGGGGACACTGAAGGGGACTGGGGGGGACACTGAGGGGATTGGGGGGGGGACACTGAGGGGATGGGGGGGACACTGAGGGGATTGGGGGACTGGGGGGACACTGAAGGGGACTGGGGGGACACTGAGGGGACTGGGGGGACACTGAGGGGACTGGGGGGACACTGAGGGGATTGGGGAACTGGGGGGACACTGAGAGGATTGGGGGGGACACTGACGGGACTGGGGGGGACACTGAGGGGATTTGGGGACTGGGGGGGACACTGAGGGGACTGGGAGGGGACACTGAGGGCATTTGGGGACTGGGGGACACTGAGGTGATTGGGGGGACACTGAGGGGACTGGGGGGGGGACACTGAGGGGTGACTGGTGCAGCTGGGGGTGATTGGAGCAGGAGGGCACATACATCTCCTCCTCCTCTCACCTCCGCACACATGCTCTCCTCCCGGCCAGACATGGAGGTCCCGGGTCTGTGGAGGAGGAGGCCGCAGGGACTACAGTAGGTGGTGATCGCGGTGCTGCGGGTCACTGAGCTATACAGCGGGAATGGGGATCTGCACTGGCCGGGAGGAGAGCGGGACGCTCAGTGGAGGGGGCGGGGGCAGGTCAGCGGCGGCGCTGTCAGTGGCTGGAGGCCGCCGGCACCGCCCCTCTAAAGCCTGGCCACTCAGCATCTTCTCCCCACTCACCCACACCGCCCCTCTACGGCTCTCCCGCCGGCCCGCACCGCACCGCCCCTCTCCAGCCTGGCCACCCAGCATCTTCTCCCCGCTTACTCACACCGCCCCTTTACTGCTCTCCCGCCGGCCCGCACCGCAACCCACCTTCCTCTCAGCTCCTCTCCGGCACAGCAGCCCGAAATGATTTTTTGTGAAAATCGAATTTACGATTTTCACAAAAAATCAAATCGATTTCAACGTTCTGGACGATTAATCGAATTAATTCGATTAATCGCCCAGCCCTACTCTGGTTGTATAGGGTTGCTTATATATCCATTAGTAATCATCATCAATACTGTACACATGAGAAAAAATATATAACTTACATGTGGAGGAGAGTCACAAGCTGCACGATCATGGACACACACACACACACAAAATGGCGCCCACGGCGTGCACACATTAGTTCTACGCATGCGCTACCTTCAGACAGTCTTCCCCATATCAAAGATGGCCTCGCGTCACCGAATACAGTACTGCGCATGCGTCGACCGCGTAATATCACACTCAGCGTTCCACCAGTAGCTCCGGACCAAGACATGCGCATGCGCCACATATGCTGCAATGAATTACCTCTCATTTAACCCCCAAAAATGACATATATGTTCATAATAAATATTCACCGAGTGCGCACTCATCATATAGAAAGATCTCATTTTGCAAGTAATAGAACGCCACGCACAATAACCTTGTTCACGTCAAGAAATTTAGTCAGTAAAGTAGCAGCACCAAGATCTAAAGCTGAAGCAAGAAGTCCATACGCATACGTGGTATCAACCCCACAGGACTTGGTTGTCCTGTAGGGAGGTAATTCACCATGTACTAATAAGGTGTATAGTCCCCAAAATACTGCAACGGCGGTGATCGGCGCTTATATACTAATCACTGTGCTACACAAAAGTCCCCACATAAATATTTCATAGTATCATAATGGTAGAGTTTATGGCCAAAATACAACACTCCTATATACTACGTCCTCATGATAAATTGAACGACCCATATACATTGGTAAGTATAATTTTTTTTTTTTAAATTGTAAATTTTTATTGATTTTTCCAACAATATATATACATACAGTCAAACAGACTAGACAGGTCATATAAATTTCCATGGAACAATTGTAGTAGGACCGGACTTAAAAGGCACTTAACAGAGTCCAACTAGAATACCTGAGCAGAGGAGAAATAGACATTTTCTAACTGAAGCACCTGTCTCCTAGGGCTCAACTAGTACACAGATTGCTAAATGTTGCCTAGGGAAGATCCAATGCAAAAGGAACTACTTAGCAATCTAGTCTTTTACACGAACATAGGACATACAAAGACATAACATTGAAAGGGGAAGGGGGAAATAGTGGGCAAGGCAGGTAGGGGGGAGGGAGGGGAATCTAGGATATACCGCTGGAGGATGTTGGAGGAGAGCTATAGGAGTCCCAAGGAGCCCAAATCTGGTCAAAGGCTTCCATTTTATTGTTCAAAGATGCCGTAAGACGCTCTAGGGAGCGCAGCTCCCCAATCCTTGCCCTGAAGTGCTGGATAGAGGGGGGGGAGGACTGTTTCCAGCATTTGGCAATCAGAGATTTTGCAGCCGTTAGTAGGACCAGTAATAACTTGGCCCTTTTTTTACGGAGGGTCTTAGGGAATAAATTGAGCAAACAAAGGCTTGGCTCACAGGGGATACTCATACCGAGGACCACCGACGATATAGCACAAACCTCAGTCCAGAAGGGCCGCACAAGCTCACACTCCCAGAAAATATGAAATTGGGAGCCCCGCTCTCTGGTACATCTCCAGCATAGTGGGGAGATTGAGGCATTAAAGGGGTTGTCCGGCGAAAAAAAATTATTCACAGAATAACACACATTACAAAGTTATACAACTTTGTAATGTATGTTATGTCTGTGAATGGCCCCCTTCCCCGTGTCCCACCACCCCCACCCGTGTACCCGGAAGTGTGGTGCGCTATACATTACCTGTCGCGTGCCGACCACGGTCTCCGATCGTCAGCAGTGACGTCTTCTTCGGGAGCTTGGCGGATCTTCCCGAGTGCCGGCCGCCCTCTGCAGCGTCATCCGAAGCTCAGCCGCGATTGGCTGAGCATAACTGTGCTCAGCCAATCGCGGCTGAGCAGCTGATGACGTGGCCGCGTCATCAGCCGCTCAGCCGCGATTGGCTGAGCACAGTTATGCTCAGCCAATCGCGGCTGAGCTTCGGATGACGCTGCAGAGGGTGGCCGGCACTCGGGAAGATCCGCCAAGCTCCCGAAGAAGACGTCACTGCTGACGATCGGAGACCGTGGACGACACGACATGCGGTGAGTATAATGCACCACACTTCCGGGTACACGGGTGGGGGTGGTGGGACACGGGGAAGGGGGCCATTCACAGACATAACATACATTACAAAGTTGTATAACTTTGTAATGTGTGTTATTCTGTGAATAATTTTTTTTCGCCGGACAACCCCTTTAAGCTTATGGAGCAGCTCTGGGGTGTGGTACCAAAACATCATCACCTTGTAATGGGATTCTTTATATGTGGTACATATCGAGGAAGTGGCAGCGCGGTCCCAGATGACAGTCCAACATTCCGGGGGCAGTGTCCGTCCCAGCCAGGATTCCCACTTATCCATATATGAATGTCTCACCTGGGTGTCCCCGGCGGGCGAACCCAGTATGCGGTAGATATCGGAGATAAGACCAGAGGTCGAAGTCCCCCTTCTGACTAGTTGCTCGAAAGCAGACGGCTTAGAGACCGTAAGGGACCCCAGGCGAGACATCATGAAATGACGAAGCTGGAGATATGTGAAACTCTCTGATGATGGGAGGGCGTATTTATCCGTTAGCTTGGCATATGGAAAGAGAGTGCGAGTTAGGGGGTCAACAATGTCAGCAAATTGGAAGAGGTTCTTTGAACCCCATATTTTGACCGTTGGAGATTGGAGTCCCGGAAGAAAGTCAGGGAAAAGTAAAAAGGAGTTTAGGGGGGAGGCTGGGGAGGTCAACCCAAACCTGGCATTGCACGTAGACCATATATGGAGAGAGAACCGTATAGGGCCCAGCAGGGAAAGATGCGTGAAACTAGGGGGCGTGGTGTGCCATAAAAAGGAGTTAGGGTGATATGGAGCAAGCCATATTTTTTCTATTTCCGTCCATTTCTTGTAAGCCAAGTATCTGGACCATGCTGGGATTTGACGTAGGTGGGAGGCCCAGTAATAATGGAGGAGATTTGGGACCGCCAGACCCCCTTGGGATTTGCTACTCATCATGACCGAGCTGGGTATACGGTGTCTCCTAGAGGCCCAAATAAACTTAAATATGGCTCTTTGGAGGCTTCTAAGTTCAGAAAGGGGGATACGTACTGGAAGCGTTTCAAAATGATATAGAAGTTTAGGCAAGATAGTCATTTTCACAGCCGCCACCCTGCCGACCAAAGAAATATAGTGTGTGGTCCATTTGGACATAAGAGCCCGTACTTCCCGAAAGAGTGCGGGGAAGTTAGCAGAATATAATGTGGAATATTTGGGGGTGAGACGGACACCTAAGTATTTAATGGAGGACAGAGTCCACTTAAATTTGAAGTTGGAGCTAAGCTGGGTAACCTGAGACCCAGTCAGATTTAAGGGCATTGCCTCCGACTTAGAGGTATTAACCTTGTATCCCGATAAGCGGCCATAGTTATTTAATAACGCTTGGAGATTTGGTAAGGAAGTGAGCGGGTGAGACAGGGTGAGGAGAACATCATCTGCAAATGGTAAGTATAATTTTTAAGCAGTCATCACCTGCACAAAAAATCCATACATTGTAGGCATTTGTTATATCTTAAACACACGGATATGACACCACATACACGCATTTCTTCCAAGAAATGAAGTTTAAAGGGGTAGTGCGCCAAAAAAAAATTTCTTTCAAATCAACTGCTGCCATGAAGTGTCAGAGATTTGTAATTTACTTCTATTAAAAAATCTCAAGCCTTCCAGTACTTATCAGCTGCTGTGTGTCCAGCAGGAAGTGGTGTTTTCTTTCCTGTCTGACACAGTGCTCTCTGTTGCCTCCTCTGTCCATGTCAGGAACTGTCCAGAGAAGGAGCAAATCCCCATAGAAAACCTCTCCTGCTCTCCAGGCTGGAAATAATACCACTTCCTGCTGGGCATACAGCAGCTGATAAGTATTGGAAGGCTTGAGATTTTTTAATAGAAGTAAATTACAAATCTCTGGCACTTCATGGCAGCAGTTGATTTGAAAGAAAACATTTTTGGGTGCACTACCCCTTTAACCCCTTCGTGCTGCAGCTAGTTTGGGCCTTAATGACCAGGCTAATTTTTCAAATTCTGACCTGTCTCACTTTATGCTCTTATAGCTCAGTGATGCTTTAACGTATGCTAGCGATTCTGAGATTGTTTTTTCGTGACATATGGCACTTTATGTTAGTGACAAAATTTGGTCACTACTTTGTGTGTTTTTTGCGAAAAACATCAAAATATCATGAAAAATTTTAAAAATTTGCATTTTATGAACTTTGAAATTCTCTGCTTCTAAAAAAAGAAAGTCGTAGCACATAAATTAGTTAGTAAGTCACATTACCAATATGTCTTCTTTATTCCGGCATAATTTGGTAAACATATTTTACTTTTTTAGGGTGTTATGGGGCTTAGAAATTTATCAGCAAATTATCACATTTTCGTGAAACTGATTTTTTTAGGGACCAGTTCTTTTTTTAAATGGATTTAGAAGTCTGGTATCCTGAAAACCCCCATAAGTGACCCCATTTTGGAAATTACACACCTTAAATAATTAATCTAGGGGTATAATGAGCATTTTAACCCTACAGGGGCTGGAGGAAAGTATTCACAATTAGGCAGTAAAAAAATGGAAAATTTTAATTTTCCAATAATATATACGTTTAGATTAAAGTTTCTCATTTTCAAAAGGAATATGAGACAAAAAGCACCCCAAAATTTGTAATGCAGGTTCTCTTGAGTACAACGGTACCTCATATGTGGGCGTAAACCACTGTATGGGCACACAGCCGGGCTCAGAAGGAAGGGAGCGCCAATTAGCTTTTCCAATGCAAATTTTGCTGAAGAAGTTTCTGAGCGCCAGGTGCGTTTGCAGTGCCCCTGTAGTGTCAGCAGAGAGAAAACCCCCCATAAGTCACCCCATTTTGGAAAGTACACCCCTCAAAGAATTCATCTTGGTGTGTGGTGACCATTTTGACCCCACAGGTATTACAGGAAAGTATTCAAAAGAAGACAGTAAAAATGAAAAACTCGAATTCTTCCAATAATATGTTCGTTTAGTTTGAAATTTCTCAATTTCACGAGGAACAAGAGGAAAAAAGTACCCCAAAATTTGTAACGCAGGTTCTCCTGAGTACAATGGTACCCCATATGTGGGCATAAACCACTGCATGGGCACACAGGAGGGCTCAGAAGGGAAGGAGCGCCAATTAGCTTTTTCAATGCAGATTTTGCTGCAGAAGTTTCCGAGCGCCAGGTGCGTTTGCAGAGCCCCTGTAGTGCCAGCGGAGTAAAATCTCGCCATAAGTCACTCCATTTTGGAAAGTGCACCCCTCAAAGTATTCATCTTGGTGTGTGGTGACCATTTTGACCCCACAGGTATTAGAGGAAAGTATTCAAAAGTAGACAGTAAAAATGAAAAACTCAAATTTCTCCAATATTATGTTCTTTTAGTTTGAAATTTCTCAATTTTATGAGGAACAAGAGGAAAAAAGTACCCCAAAATTTGTAACGCAGGTTCTCCTAAGTGAAAAGGTACCTCATATGTGGGCATAAACCACTGCATGGGCACACAGCCGGGCTCAGAAGGGAAGGAGCGCCAATTAGCATTTTCAGTGCAGATTTTTCTGAAGAAGTTTCTGAGCGCCAGGTGCGTTTGCAGAGCCCCTGTAGTGTCAGCAGAATAGATTCCTCCCAAAAGTCACCCCATTTTGGAAAGTGCACCCCTCAAAGAATTCATCTTGGGGTGTGGTGACCATTTTTACCCCACAGGTATTAGAGGAAAGTATTCAAAATTGGCCAGTAAAAATGAAAAACTCAAATTTTTCCAATAATATGTTGGTTTAATTTGAAATTTCTCAATTTGACGAGGAACAGGAGAGAAAACGCACCCCAAAATCTGTAACGCAGGTTCTCCTAAGTACAACGGTACCCCATATGTGGGCATAAACCACTGTATGGGCACACAGCAGGGCTCAGAAGGGAAGGAGCGCCAATTTACAGGAGCAAAACCGCAGCTAGTAATGGTTATTAGAATAGCGCAGTTACTAAAATAAAATAATAAAAAAGATGAGATTACAGGTAATCTGGGGTGGTTACGGACAACATGTCGGTGGTCACGGGCAACCTGCTGTGGTTACGGCAACGTGGGGTGGTTACAGGCAACATGGGGTGGTTACGGGCAACGAGGGGTGGTTATGGGCAACGTGTGGTGGTCACGGGCAACCTGCTGTGGTTACGGCAACGTGGGCTGGTTACAGGCAACGTGGGCTGGTTACAGGCAACGTGGGCTGGTTACAGGCAACGTGGGCTGGTTACGGGCAATCTGCTGTGCTTACAGACAATCTGGGATGGTTACGGGAAACGTGGGTGGTTACGGGCAACCTGCAGTGCTTACAGACAATCTGGGGTGGATACGGGCAACGTGGGGTGGTTACGGGCAACCTGCAGTGCTTATAGACAATCTGGGGTGGTTACGGGCAACGTGGGGTGGTTACGGGCAACCTGCCGTGCTTACAGACAATCTGGGGTGGTTACGGGCAACCTGCCGTGCTTACAGACAATCTGGGGTGGTTACAGGCAACGTGGGGTGGTTACGGGCAACCTGCAGTGCTTACTGACAATCTGGGGTGGTTACGGGCAACGTGGGGTGGTTACAGGCAATGTGGGGTGGTTACGGATAAACTGAAGTTCTTATAGGCAATCTGGGGTGGATACCTGTAATCTGTCATGGGCACCGCACGGTGGTTACGTGCAATCTGGGGGGGGGTTACATGTAATCTGGCATGATTACGGGGAACCTGGGGGGGTTATTTGCAACCTGGAAGGGTTACAGACAATCTGGGATTGTTACTGATAAACTGAAGTGCTTATAGGTAATCTGGGGTGGGTACATGTAATTTGGGGTGGTTACGGGCAATCGGGAGGGGGTCACTGGCAATTTGGGGTGGTCAGAGGCGACGTGCGGTGGTCAGAGGCGACGTGCGGTGGTCAGAGGCGACGTGCGGTGGTCAGAGGCGACGTGCGGTGGTTAGAGGCATCGTGGCGTGGCAGAGGCGACGTGCGGTGGTCAGAGGCATCGTGGCGTGGGCAGAGGCATCGTGGCGTGGTCAGAGGCAACGCGCGGTGGTTACGTGCAATCTGGGGGGGGGGGTTACATGTAATCTGGCATGATTACGGGGAACCTGGGGGGGTTATTTGCAACCTGGAAGGGTTACAGACAATCTGGGATTGTTACTGATAAACTGAAGTGCTTATAGGTAATCTGGGGTGGGTACATGTAATTTGGGGTGGTTACGGGCAATCGGGAGGGGGTCACTGGCAATTTGCGGTGGTTACGGGCAACGTGCGGTGGTTACGGGCAACGTGCGGTGGTTACGGGTAATCTGGGGAGGGGTTAGGGGTAATTTGGGAGTAAACTGCAATTATTACTATAATAAAAAGTGTGTGTTTTATTTTTTTGTATGTTTGTCACTTTTTGTACTTTATACATTCATTTTCACTGTATTACTATGATTACTGTGATATTTTCTATCTCAGTAATCATAGTTCAGTGACAGAGACCAAATTGGTCTCTGTCACTTTAAATTTTCAGAGCTTGGCTGGTTGTAGAGCGCATGCGCACTTCATAACCAGCCAGGACGTCGAGGAGGACGGAGCTCCAGGAGCAGGTGAGTATATGGGGAAAGGGGGGTGACTGGGGGACGGGGGTGACAGGGGGGTTGGGGGGCGACTTGGGGGGTGGGGGGACATCACTTTTTATCCCCTGTCACCAATCATTTATGGTGACAGGGGATAAAAAGTGCCGGGAGCACATGGTACAAGCGATCAGCGGTATATAGTATATACCGCTGATCGCTTGTACCGGGACCCCACAGGGGGGGTCCCCGATGACTGCCCCATGCTCTCCGCTACCTCCGGTGGCGGAGAGCATGGGGCTTTCATTCATTTTAACTTTTCCATCGCTGTGAACCGACATTAGTCGGTTCACAGCGATGTCGGCGGCCATCTTGGAAATGATGGCCGCCGGGGGAGGGGGGTTAGAGATCGCCCTACTAGGGGGGGCTGATCTGAGGTCTGGGGGACATTTATTTCATCTCCCCCCGCCGTAGATTCACGGTGGGGGGAGATGAAAGGCGGCGGCAGCACCGGTAATCCCCTTTACCGACGGCCGCCGCTATAACGTTAATAGCGGCGATCGTCGGTAAGGGGGGGGGCCGGGACGGACCCCACACACTGCCCCAACCCCTCAGCTACCTCCGGTAGCCGGGGGGATGGGGTGGGGGCCGTCCCGGCCCCGCAGCCTTATTCTCTGCCATCGCCGTAAAAAGCTGATGGCAGCAGAATAAGGACCATTAGTGACCGCCGTAAAAAGCCGTATCGGCGGTCACTAAGGGGTTAAGTAGCGGTGCTCATATCCAAAGGGTAGAACAGAAGGTCCTTGTAACATGTGCAATTAACATCCAATAGAATCAAAAAGAATTATTTGTATATATAATAGATGTGTATACCTCCACAAGCACAGCGGACCTACAGCGACTCTCCTCCACATGCGACCACAAGTAGTACATCCATATACAAAAAAATGAATAAACAATAATAATATAACAATGGATAACTACGTAAGGCACTATAGTCAGGCAACAGCTTATCAAGAAATCTTCGAGAATATGTTGGATAAACAATTATGAACACAGCTCCAATAATCAGAGTCCAGCGTCTAACATCAATTCGGCTCTCGTAATAGGAGTCCCATAAAAGTAAAATGGTTCCGATGACAAGGGCATAACTTCTTCATAGTCCTCTCCTGGTCCCTGATGCCTCCTGCCGTACCCCCTCAACCTGCGGCACCCTGCTCTAGAGGGAGGACAGAGGGTCGGTGCTGGCTAATGTTACATCATCTCAGGGGAAGGGGGGCCTGGCGGGGGGGGGGGGGGGCGCTGTTGATGCGCTGCGAGAGGCGCTGTTGATTTGGTGAGTTCGGTGAGTTTGTGTGGTGCCCAGCCTGCCTGGTCCTGGAAATGGCCCTGGTCAGGATACACAGAGCCTGGTGGTTTGCTGTATATGAGGCTGCATGGCCATATAATGCACAATATGCAGTATAGATATATAGTTTTATTATTGTTCTGGGTTATTCAGTCAGACTCCTGGAGGTGGCATTCCAGCCTTTCATGTGACAGTATTAGTGACATGTCTATAGAGCAGGATCACACCCCATACAGTAAGGCCAGGCCTTGTATTATTGCCCCTTTGGCCCTTTCAGCCTCTGTATAAAAAGACTGTAATGCACAGACAGCTGTAACAGCCAACATCCCATCTTCACCTGATATCAAAGAAGATTCTCAGACTTATTGTCCATTAAATGCTATTTATTACATGATTATTACATGAAGCCATACCTCCTAAGTGTCCCTCTTTTGGAGGGACCAGGGATGCACGATGCACCGAAATATCGATACTACTATCCATATTTCAGGCAAAAAACCTGTGTCACAGGTCACAGCAGCACAGAGGATGTCAGGAGAGGAGGGTGCTGATCTTATAGGGGAGTTTACAGCAGCACAGATGATGTCAAAAAAGGAGGGTGCTTATCTTATAGGGGAGTTTACAGCAGCACAGAGGATGTCAGGAGAGGAGGGTGCTGATCTTATAGGAGAGGTCACAGCAGCACAGAGGATGTCAGGAGAGGAGGGTGCTGATCTTAGAGGGGAGATCACAGGGTCACAGCAGCACAGAGCATGTCAGGAGAGGAGGGTGCTGATCTTAGAAGGGAGATCACAAGGTCATAGCAGCACAGAGGATGTCAGGAGAGGAGGGTGCTGATCTTACAGGGGAGGTCACAACAGCACAGAGGATGTCAGGAGAGGAGGGGACTGATTCTATAGGAGTGGTCACATGGTCTCAGAGGATGTCAGGAGAGGAGGGTGCTTATCTTATAGGGGAGGTCACAGGGTCCCAGCAGCACAGAGGATGTCAGGAGAGGAGGGTGCTGATGTTATAGGAGAGGTCCCAGCAGCACAGAGCATGTCAGGAGAGGAGTGTGTTGATGTTATAGGGGAGGTAACAGCAGCACAGAGCATGTCAGGAGAGGAGGGTGCTGATGTTATAGGGGAGGTCCCAGCAGCACAGAGCATAGGGGAGGTCACAGGGTCCCAGCAGCACAGAGGATGTCAGGAGAGGAGGGTGCTGATGTTATAGGAGAGGTCCCAGCAGCACAGAGCATGTCAGGAGAGGAGTGTGTTGATGTTATAGGGGAGGTAACAGCAGCACAGAGCATGTCAGGAGAGGAGGGTGCTGATGTTATAGGGGAGGTCCCAGCAGCACAGAGCATGTCAGGAGAGGAGTGTGTTGATGTTATAGGGGAGGTAACAGCAGCACAGAGCATGTCAGGAGAGGAGTGTGCTGATCTTATAGGGGAGGTCCCAGCAGCACAGAGGATGTCAGGAAAGGAGCGTGCTGATCTTATAGGGGAAGTAACAGCAGCACAAAGGATTTCAGGAGAGGAGGGTGATGGTCTTATATTAGGCCCCGCCCCCTTCCCCCCGTCAGGATTTATTAAGAGGCGCACGCCTGTTAGTGAATCCGGTTGGCCGGGCGCTCAAATCTGTGACCGACATACGACATCTACACCTGCTTCCAGCAGGTGTAGATTTTGATCATGAGGCTCGGAAGGAGGACACTACCACACAAGCTCCACCAGCCCGCCCATCGGGGAGCGCGGTGTACGGGAGGAGTACGACAGGAAGAACGGGGCTGGCAGCGCAGCGATGCAGGACTGAGGTCCCTCCTCCATCTTGTACCAGTGCAGTTATTCACCCAGAAGATCCTGGGTTACTTGTATTCTGCTCACATCGGGGATCTGTCATGTGTGCTGCACTGCACACACAACAGCCCGGAACTTAGTGTGGGGGAAGAAGGGAGAGCACCGGGATGATGTGACCTGTATATAAGCTTCATCCCGGTGACCCTTCTACCCTCCCTCTACTCTCGCCAGAGCTGCTATCCTATGTGCAGCCGCGGCTGGTAGCAGAGGATGCGGCTCCTGCTGACCCGGCTGTCCTAGCAGTGGTGGCCTTCTTACTGGTAGCCATGCAGACAGCACTCCATTTCTGTGAGCCTGTGATGGATAGGAGACCTCCGAGCACATGGAGAAGAGCCTGGCTGTCTGTGGTGTCCATCACCGCAGCCTCAGGGGAGATTCAGCATGGACAACACAGTAACTTCTTATGTGTCCCCACTCCCTGGACGCCAGTCCTAAACTAAGGCTGTGCCCGCGGAGTGGTGGACCTGCCAGATCAGTACCAGGTACACAGGTAGTAAAAGTTATGCAAACTGGAAAGTCACAGCTTGCAGAGCTACAAACTGTGGCTCTCAGGTTTGCATAACTACAACCACCATCCTATGCCAATTATAAGGCATGATGGTAGTAGTAGTAGTAGTAGTAGTAGTATTTCTTCACTATTCCACAACTAGGTACAGGGAGGCAGGGAAGTAAGAATAGCTAGGGATAGAGGGTGAAGAGTGGGTGGAGATTGAAGTGGGAGGGAGACTTGAGTGTAGTGAGGCATGCTGGGAGTTGTAGGCACTGACAAGTATTTAAATATAGTATTTAAATAAGAACAAGCTGCAGGAATCAGCTGTAAGATATCAGTGTGTGGTGGGCGGTGACAGCAGCCAGACTGGGCATAAAATAGACAGAAAGGAAGCCACTACTGAGTCCTTAAAGGGGTTATCCAGCGCTACAAAAAAAAGCCCACTTTTCCCCTACTGTTGTCTCCAGTTTGGATGGGGTTTTGAAACTCAGTTCTATTGAAGTAAATGGAATAATTGCAAACCGCACCTGAACTGGAGACAACAGTAGGGGGGAAAGTGGCCATGTTTTTGTAGCGCTGGATAACCCCTTTAATGTGCAAGTAGTTTTTATTTTTTAGGGGGGTTGATGGATATTTTCTTTAACCTTTCGGGTGACATAATGAAAAATCTAGCCACCAGGGGGTTAAGCTAGGATACTTTGCATCCCCAATTAACCGCCTGGGGGCCAGACTGATCTCACAGTGCACCTATAACAGCAGGGAAGGGGGGATTAAGTGCCCCCCCCCTCCTTGCTGGGAGGGATGCAGTGCAGGATACAGGCACAGGGTACAATAAGCAGCTCCCCTGTGCCTGTCGCCTCATCTCACAGCCGCCCGCAGAGGAGGGAAGTCATTGCTTTAACCCTTCCTCTTTGGGCCGCCTGTGAACTGAAAGAGAAAGTATAAGTGCTGCGTACCTATGGATCAGCCGCACTGCACCGATTCCAGATCTCTTTACTGCATAAACTAATAAGCAGATCTGTTGTACTGGGCCAGTGGTGGGAGGAGCTATTGGAGCACTGAGCCCGCCCCCAGTACAACATGAAGGGTTAAAGCAATGAATCCCTTCCTCTGCGGGCCGGCTGTGAGCTGAGGATGCAGCACAGGGAAGCTGCTTTCTGTGCCTGTATCCTGCACTGCGTGGGGGGCGCTGTAATGTGATAGGTTCTCTTTAGGGTACAAACACACACAGCGTATACGCAGCAAATATGCAGCAGATTAGATCTGAATAACTGAACACAGTATCAAATCTGCTGCGTATCTGCTGCGTATACGCTGTGTGTGTTTGTACCCTTAAAGGAGGTCACCCCGTCCTCTCTGTCGGTACGGATCCTCCGCCAATTAGTGGAGGCCCATACTGCACTGAAGGATTTGGCTGTTCTTAAAATTGATCGCCTCCTACAATATACTAAACATACTTACTATGAGAAGGCCAATAAGGCCCATTCATTGTTGGCCTCCCAACTCGGGGATGATGCGGCCTCGGCAAATCCCTACGCACTCAAGGATGAAAAGGGGACCCTGGAATATGACCCGAAGCGCATAGCTTTGCTCTTTGCTAACTATTACAGTAAGCGATACTCTCTCCCCTCTTCCCTTCCCGATGACCCGACATTACGTTCCCAGAGACTGTCCTCCTTTCTGGACTCCTGTCACTTACCCAGGCTTCAGACTGCGGACCTGCAAGTGCTTAACGCCCCCTTCACGTTAGAGGAATTGACGGAGGTCATCAAGGACCTACCTCAAGGGAAATCCCCGGGCCCGGACGGACTACCCTACTCTTACTACAAGACGTTTTCTGACATTCTTTCCCCACACTTGCTTGCCCTGTATAATGGTTTCCTGGACGGGGAACGAATCCCTGAGAGGATGCTGGACTCCTATATCACAGTGATCCCTAAACCAGACAAGGATCCCACTGACTGCGCAAGCTGTCGCCCTATATCCCTCCTAAACGCTGATCTAAAAATTTTTACCAAATTACTGGCAAACAGGCTGGGGGCCCTTCTGCCGAGTCTTATTGATAAGGACCAAGTGGGCTTTGTGATTAACCGACAGGCGGGGGACAATACAAGGAGGACGATAGACATAGTAGAGATCCTTAATAGAACTAAGTCTTTGGGTCTTCTGCTCAGTCTTGATGCAGAAAAAGCCTTTGATAGGCTAGGCTGGCCGTTTCTTGAGGCCACTTTATCTGCTTTTGGTGTCTCTGGACCGTTTCTTGCGGCCGTCTCGTCCTTGTATTCTTCCCCCTCAGCCGAGGTCCGATTGCCACACGCCATGTCTCCGCGTTTACAAATCCGGAATGGGACTCGGCAGGGATGCCCCCTGTCCCCTCTACTATTCCTGCTGTGTATTGAACCCCTTGCCACGCAGATTATACTCAACCCTGACATCCAGGGGGTCCTTGTCCGGGATAGGGAATTCAAATTGTCCCTGTTTGCGAACGACATCCTGCTGACTGTACGCAATCCCCTGACGTCCTTGCCCTGCCTACATAACCTTTTAACTACTTATGGAGAACTGTCTGGATATAAAATAAATACTACAAAGACTGAAGCCCTCCCAATAAACCTCCCCCCTAGACAATTAGACAACGTGAAGGCGAGTTACCCCTACAAATGGAAAGATCACAGCATCAGCTATCTAGGTACCAACATTACCCCATCGTTTTCATCGTTATTTCGACATAATTTTACACCACTCTTCCGTGAAGAGACTGCTCTCCTGTCTAAGTGGACTGCCATCCCCCTGTCCCTGATGGGCCGAGTGGCGGCAGTGAAAATGTCCATTCTCCCGAAATTATTGTATCTGTGGGAGACACTGCCAATTCCTAACGCCAAAACTTACCTGAAAAATTTCCAGAAGTTACTAATGAAATTCATTTGGGGGAATAGGCGTCATCGTATCTCTCTACCAATAATGATGACCAAAACCACTGCAGGAGGGCTCGGGGGTGCCTGATTTACAGAAATATTACTGGGCGGTCCACCTTAGACGCATACCAGCATGGTCCTCCCTGCTCCCTTACACAAAATGGATGTTCCTTGAACGGCTTTGGCTAGCCCCTCATCACACTAGTAGCCTTCTATGGAACCCTGTGCAACCTACCACTGAGAGGGATCTGCTGGGTCCCATGCGCCTGACGATCCGGGTCTGGGAGGAGACAAACACTTTATCATCCCTCAAAACACCACACTCTCTCCTGTCCTCTTTCCTATATAACCCATCTATCCCGCTGAGTATGCTGGCGGAGGAGATAGGCCCTTGGTTGCAAGCAAAATTATTTCACTACGCGGATGTGGTGGACCCCCTCCAGAGGTCTCTCCTCCCCTTCCAGAAACTCAGGGAAAAATTTAGTCTCCCCCTCCGAGCATTTGGCTTCTATGAAGCTATAGCTCAATATAAGGCGATAGTGTGTCCGACGGATAGGTTCCCCAAACCCTCCCCATTTGAATGGCTATGCAAGACAAGTGCTTCCAGCAGTGGCTTAATCACATCCATTTATGACATGCTTACTCGGTCGCCTGACGCAGAGCCCATCAAATTCTCCTATATGACCAAATGGGAATCATACTTACACAGAGAGCTGCCTTATGAGGTGTGGCAGGTGGTGTGGTCGCAGGCATCGAAGTCATCCCAATGTGTTAGTTACAAAGAGAATCAGTATAAGATTTTGATGCACTGGTACCATACCCCAGACCTATTGCACAAGCTGTTCCCTCAGGTGGCAGACACTTGTTGGCGATGTGAGACGCAGAGAGGTACCCTGTTCCATGTCTTTTGGGAATGCGAGAGGTTACAACATTACTGGAGGGAGGTAAAAGAGGTGGTTCGAGCTGTACTTGGGACAGACATCCCGCTTGACCCGTCGGTATATCTCTTGAACATCCCCCCTAAGACCCTTGGTAAAAACTCCTCTCGGCTTCTGTTACATATTTTGACTGCAGCAAAGTGTGTCATAGCGGCAGCCTGGAGGTCCACGGCATCCCCCCACGACAGGCATTTATAAATAAGCTGCTGGATGTAAGGAGAATGGAGTACCTCTCTGCCCTCAACAAAAACACAGTCGAGAAATTTAACCAGATCTGGGATCCATGGGACGCTCTGTACACTAGACCCCTTCCCCCCACCCTAATGTGTTACCCCAAGTTTTTTGGTTTTGTGTGTTTGGTTACAGTTTAATGTTCATAGTTGAGGCCTACTCGAGACCTGCCTATTGGATACCATGCTATACTTATTGTATGCTAGAATTTGATGTGCAATCTTCCTACACAAGGCCCTGCGTCTCTTCCAGTTCCGATCTTCTTGGAAACACTGAGGAATCACTGTGGAAGTTTTGCAGGTGGCTGTTTTAAAATGGTGTGGAAGTATACTGCTGCAATGTATTGGTATGTGCTCGAGATACCCTGGTGGTCTTGTTATTTTTATAATAATGGAAAAATCTTATAAATAAACAGTTTACAAAAAAAAAAGGAGGTCACCCCTCGTGCTGGGGTGACAGGCTCCTGACCCCCCGTTACAGCCCCCTATACTCACCTGATCCCGCCGGGTCCCGCTTCCTGATCCGGTCGGGTCACGGAGATATCAGCTCCCTAAGCCCGGCGCGCGCTCACAGGAGAGTCAGATGCTCATAGAGAATGAATGGGGAGTCCGATGCTCCGTCATTCTCTATGGGCATCGGACTCTCCTGTGAGCGCGCGCGCCGGGCTTCGGGAGCTGATATCTCCGTGACCCGACCAGATCAGGAAGCGAGACCCGGCGGGATCAGGTGAGTATAGGGGGATCTAACAGGGGGTCGGGAGCCTGTCACCCCGACACGGTGGGTTACAGGTCCTCTTTAAGCTTTCTAATTGTAAGCCCATAGCAACCAATCACAGCTCAGCTTTCATGTTCCCAGAGCAATGTGAGAAATGAAAGCTGAGCTGTGATTGGTTGTTATGGGTCTCTTGCTATAAAACAGCACAATACATTTCCCTTAGGAGCCTGTAGCAACCAATCACAGCTCCCCTTTCACTTTACCAGGGCAAATAATATGTGAAAGCTGAACTGTGATTGGTTGCTATGGGCCTCTTGCTATAAAACAGCACAATACATTTCCCTTAGGAGCCTGTAGCAACCAATCACAGCTCCCCTTTCACTTTACCAGGGCAAATAATACGTGAAAGCTGAGCTGTGATTGGTTACTATCTGGAAACAAGGACGCTGTGTGATAAATCTACCGAGACCCCAACGGGTGTTTTTGTCTTGGCAGCGTATAGTCCTACAGCCAGTGGCAGAGAGAAGAGCTGGAGGAGAGTGACCAGCAGGGGGCGCTCCTGTGTGCCGTCCACCATGGTTGTAGTTCCCCTTTCCTCCTCACCTCACACAATAACGGTGAGTACGGCAGAGCGGCCATCTTTGGGGGGGCAGAGCTGACAGGTACAGTGTAAGAGAGGTGGTGTATGGAGTTTTTAGTGTCCCACATTATAATTTTTACACACTTACACCCTTGGACGCCTTGCTCCAATGTATAGTGACATATAAAATTCTGGTTTATAATAAATTCCCCCTATGTCTATTTTCTTAACAAGAAGAACACATTTTTTGCAAAAAAAACACATTTATTTAAGTTTTTAAATCATTCGCTGTCGGCGGTCGGGATGTCCCTCGGAGCGTGCTGTGGTGGTGGCGGCGGGGAAGCCGCTGAGCACTTTCTTGGAGATGATGGCCAGGCATTTCCTCAGCTCCTCGGTACTGGTGAAGCATCGCAGGATCAGTCTGATGCTCTGTAGGAAGCCGATCAGCATCCTGCTGGTGGTTATAGTCCAGGACAATGTCGCACTCGCTGTGATTGCTTGCAGATCGCTGATGCTGATGGTGGAAATCCACGTGATCCGCTCACCGGCAGTAGTAGTGGTGATCCAGGTGGCTGTGGTCATCCAGATCTCCAGGAAGCTGGTGAGGGTGGTGGTCCAGATGATTAGATCTCTTGTGCTGCAGATCCAGGTGATGAAATCACAGGCGGTGGTGATCACACTCACTGGCTCTACAGCAGCTGTGATCCAGGTCAGCAGGTCACTATTAGTGAAAGTTCAGCTCAGCAGGCGGCTTGTGGTGGATATCCAGCTAAGCAGGTCAGTGAAGGTGGTTGCTGCACTTTGGAGATGGCTGGTGATGGAAATGAGGTCACAGGTGGTCATATTCCAGTTGTGCAGGTCTCCAATGGTGTTGTTTGGACTCTGCATTTTGATGGTGCTGGAGTTGCTACGCTGCAGGTTGATGGTGGTGGAATTTGGTATCTGCAGGTTTGTGGTAATCTTCCAGCTGGGCTGCTCTCTGATGTAACTGTTCAGCCACTGCAGGCCCCTGATGATGTTGTCCGATTATTTTAAATAATTCGCTGTCGGCGGTAGGGATGTCCCTCGGAGCGTGGTGTACTCGTGGTGGTGGGGAAGCTGCCGAGCACTTCCTTGGAAATGATGGCCAGGCATTTCCTTAGCTCCTCGGTGCTGCTGAAGCATCGCAGGATTAGTCTGATGCTCCGTAGGGCGCCGATCAGCATCCTGCTGGTGGTGTTCATCCAGGATAACGCCTCACTCACAGTTATCAGCCAAGCACACCTGTTGCAGCGGCTGGTCACCAAAGTGAGTAGCTGGAGGGTTGTGGCAACCCACACCAGCTTCTCACTTATGCTGCTCAGGATGGCTTGTAGATCGCTGGTGGTGATGGCAGACATCCACGTTATCAGCTCACCGGCGGTAGTGGTGGTGATCCAGGTGGCTGTGGTGTTCCAGATCTCCAGGAAGCTGCTGCGGGTGAGGGTGGTGGTCCAGGCGATCAGGTCTCTGGTGCTGTAGATCCAGTTGACGAAATCACAGGTGGTGGTGATCACGCTCACTCGCTCTACAGCAGCTGTTATCCAGGTCAGCAAGGCGCTGTTACTGAAAGTCCTGCTCAGCAGACGGCTGGTGGTGGATAGCCAGCTGAGCACATCACTTACAGCAGATAACCAGCTGAGCAGGTCAGTAAAGGCGGTTGCTGCACTCTGGACATGACTGGTGATGGACATGAGCTCACAGTCGGGCAGGTCTCCAATGGTGGTGTTTGGACGCTGCAGGTTTCTGGTGGTGTAATTGGGCCTCTGCAGGTTCGGGGTAATCTTACAGCTGGTCTGGTCTGTGATGGTGCTGTTTGGCCACTGCAGGCCCGAGGTGATGTTCTCCCAGCTGAGCGGGTCGCTGATGGAATTGCCCCAGCTCAGCGGGTTGAAGAAGGGTTCAATCATGCTGAGTGGTTGTCTGGTGGAAAGACAGCCCACCAGGATTGGAACCAAATAGTAAAGGAGGTTGCCAAAAATGGCAAGCTCCCTCTCAATCCTCTCCTCTCTCTCCATGGATTGACGAAAATATAAAACCACTAGAAATAACTGTCAGTATACACAGGCAGAAAGCAAGGTAATACCAACAGTGTGCTCGCTAGTGAGTCCCTAAGAACAGAGAATCTGGGGCTCTGCACCTTCTTTTATAGGGCCCTGGGATGACATCACCAATTATGTCACTTACGTGATGTCACTGCTTGTCATAGTGATGTCATGAGGATGCCCGGGCACGTTGTCAGGTTGTCAAGATGGAAGTTGTTGTTTTAGGTTGGAGCACATTGCACTGCAGTCTATTAGCCATGTCACCCACTGTACAATGTCAGATGTGTATTATACAGAGCAGGAGTCCCAGAGGCAGGAGAGGGAGCATGGGGCTCCTGCCAGCCGTCTATTCAGTTGCTGATACATCTGAGTAGGGAGAGAGAGCAGCCTGGTCTCCATGGCGACCACTGCAGCCCCTATAGCTACACCACTGGGCATCTGATTACCGGTGGCAGAAGTAATTGGATGCAGCCCTAGACCATAGGTTGTATCTATGTTTTCCAGGACTCCCTAGGGCGGCATCCAACTTCTTCAGCCTCGGGTAATCAGATGCCGAATGATGGGACCCGAGCATGCTCCAGCGGTGCTCATCTCTACTGACCACATAAGCTGGCTGCACTTTATTCTCTCAGTGGTCAAGAGACTTGTGTTCTTGGAATTGGTGGTGGTCCTAGTGGTCTGACTCCCACCCATCAGCTTTTGACTCTTGATGTTGAGGATACATCTGTATTTTTGCTCAGTATTTTTGGACAGTATTTTGCAACCAAAACCAGGAGTGGATTGAAAACACAGAAAGGCTCTGTTCACACACTGCTGAAATGGAGTGGATGGCCGCCATTTAATGGCAGATAACGGACGTTTTTATATTAAATAACAAAAATTATTTGTCCTTAAATGGTGGCCGTCCACTCAATTTCAGCAGTGTGTGAACTGAGCCTTTCTGTGTTTTTAATCCACTCCTGGTTTTGGTTGCCAAATACTGTCCAGAAATCCTGTGTGTGAACATAGCCATAACAGGGATATGTAAGTGATCCCAACCTAGAGCTCCCCAGAGGTTGCAGAACTACCCACAATATCCAAACAGCCTTCTTCAGTCCTGAAAGGGTTAAACTCTAAAGGAAAACCTAAGGCTATCAGGGCATGATGGGAGTTGTAGTTTTACAAAAGCTGGAGACAGGTTGGAGAACATTTATTTATTCATGTTAACCCCTTCAGGCCACTGTTGGGTTTACATATACACCATATAGTTTTCCTAAAAGGTTTGTTAAAAAAATATATATATTTTTCAAATCAGCTGATGCCAGAAATTTGTAATTTACTTTTTATAAAAATCTCAAGTCTTCCAGTACTTATCAGCTGATGTATGCCCTGCATGAAGTGGTGTTTGTTCCAGTCTGACACAGTGCTCTCTGCTGCCATCTCTGTCCATGTCAGGAACTGCACAGAGCAGCAGCAAATCCCTATAGGAAACCTTTTCTGCTCGCCAGACTGGAAAGTATACACCACTTCCTGAGGCACATGCAGTAGCTGATAAGTACTGGAAGACTGGAGTTTTTTTTTAATTGAAGATGATTACAAATCTCTGGCACTTTCTGGGACCAGTTGATAGGAAAGGTTTTTTTGTTTTTTTGGGGGGTAAACTATCCCTTTAAAGCGTCCATCCTACCTCCTAGTGAGATTGGTCCCCTAAGGTGGAGATGGGGAACCTTCAGCCCTCCAGCTGTTGCACAACTACAATTCCCATCATTCCTGGACAGCCAAAGCCAGGCATGATGGGATTTGTAGTCATGCAACAGCTGGAGGGCCAAAGGTTCCCCATCCCTGCCCTATAGGTTTGATTGCAGAAGGGGGAGGGGGAGGGGGGGTCTGACTGCTGAGACGCTACCGATCCCGGGAATCCTGAACATAATGTGGATTTAGGTCCTGAAGTAGGAAACTCCATCTGAGTTGCTGTGTGTCACATCATGTCCTACACAGCAGGTTTTGTGAACTGCTGCCGTCTATGATAGAAAAGTGTCAGGATCAGGGCAGTTTCTAGGCCATTTTGGCAACAGGACGAATCCTGACAAAAGCGCCCCCCCCCCCCCCCCCCCCCCCCTTACACTTTTCCTTCAACTTCCTTCCCTTTTCCCTTGTATAGGGTCTCATACAGTAGAAATTGCACTGTTTGGGGTCACCACGCGTAAGTAGGTGTGTGGGTTTCCCCCTGTACGTATGATCTCCTGCTGTACCCCCATAAAATAATAATGTTCCCTGCTGTCCCCTTATACTCAGGTAGGTCCACTGCAGACACATATGCCCTTATACTCAGGTATGCCCCCTGCATCCAGATTTGCCCCATGTAGCAAGACATGCAAGATAGATAGATAGATAGATAGATAGATAGAAGATAGATATGAGATAGATAGACAGACAGACAGACAGACAGACAGATAGATAGATAGATACAGGGGCGTAGCTAATGTCCCTTGGGCCCTGGTGCAAGAGTTCAACTTGGGCCCCCCCTTCCATGATCAAGCGATCGATAGATAGATAGATAGGTATATCAAGACCAATATTACCAATAATACCAGTATATAGGAAGGAAATATCACCATACATATTACCGCCATACTGTTACAGACCAAATCCTGTATACTGACCAATAATACCAACCAGTATACAAGGGGCAAATATTGCCACCACAACAATCACCACAATATCGTTACTGACCACAACCTGTATACTGAATTCAATAATATACTGTACCAGATTACAAGTAACAAATAATCCCATCACATACTGACTAACACCACCGCATACTGACTAATGTCACTGCTGCTAATGAACAACAACCACTGTACACCGATCACTATCACCTCATCCAGTCATATAGAGGTGGCCCCAGCTCTACACAGGTTCTATACACCATATACATCACAGTGCAGTTACAGTATATCAGGTGACTCACAGGGGACGTCTTCTCTGATCGGAGTTCTTTCCTTTTCCTCATCTTCTCCATCTGTCCTGGGCCGTTATGAGAACTTCTCAGAGCCACGAATCCACAGAATCTGCCAGACAGACATATTAATCTCCTCACTCTGGCACCATCCTCATCTCTCTACACACTGCAAATCTGTATTGGCCCCTTTACACCCTCATTTAGTGGGTAGGCTGACTCTATGTGACCCCCTTACAGTATATGTGCCCCTCTGTGTAGAGATGGCCCCATGTGCATCTCCTTGTGAGCCCCTCTCAGTGTAGTCCCCCTTATAGATGCCCCCCTGTGTAGTGTCCCTTACAGACTGCCCATCTCTTGTATTCCCTTTTATAGATGGCCCCCTTTGTGTAGCACCCCTTACAGATGCCCCCTTTGTTGTCCCCCTCTGCCCCTCTTATAGATGCCCCCCATAGATGGCCCCTGTGGTGACCCCCTGTGTTGTCCCCTTATAGATGCCCCCCTCGTGTTGTCCCCCCCCTGTGTTTTCCCCTTACACATGCCCCCATATAGATACCCCCCTTGTAGATGCCCTCTCTGTGCTGTGCCCTTATACATGCCTCCCTTATGTTGCCCCCCCATATAGATGCCCCCACTGTGTTCAATATAGTAAACGGAGACAGCACTTAGGTGAAGGTGAAAAAAATCGTGGCTTTATTCACACCCCTGCGACGTTTCGGCTATACACACTAGCCTTTCTCAAGCCTTTCTCTAGTGTGTATAGCCGAAACGTCGCAGGGGTGTGAATAAAGCCACGATTTTTTTCACCTTCACCTAAGTGCTGTCTCCGTTTACTATATTGTTTGGAGTCCGGATTTTTTGAGTTCAGTCTGGTGAGGCGTGCACTACTCTAATTTTTATTATCTTTTTTGCCCTTTTGGCTGTTAGTGCTGTTACCTTTTGTATACTCAGCCAGGGCCGTTTCTAGCACCGTGCAGGCCGGGCCACTGCACGGGGCGCTGATAGCTAGGGGGCGCCAGGGCCGTCTTACCCATTGGGCAAGGTAGGCTGCTGACCGGGGGCCCTTGCGTCCGAGGGGGCCCCGAAAGTCTTTTTGATCCTGCCAGCGCCGAAATAACAGCAGTCGGGGCCTGTGAGAGATCACTATCAGAGGCCCCATGCTGCTGTTACTTCGGCGCTGGCGGGACACGGGAGCGGGATCAGCCGGCATCACTTAGTGCCGTCGTACGTCCGAACGCCATCGTGACGTCATCACCCCGCTCTTAATTGGACGGAGGGCCGCAGTGGACGGCCGCGCGCTCCGGCCCCGCCTCCTGTCCACAAGTAGCTGTAGCGGCGTCAGGCTTCTCCCCTGCCGCTCTCCTTTACCTCAGGCTGCTGCACGGCCACGGGGGTGAGTATTGTAACCCCCGGAGGATTACTGTGTGTGTTTGGGGCGGGGGATGGCGGTCTGCAGGGATAGTGTGTGGGGAATAGTGTTGGCGGCCGGGGGGGTTGGCAGTGTGTGTGTGTGTGTGTTTGTGTGTGTGTGTGTGTAGGAGGAGGAGGAGGAGGATGGGGGTAGTAGTGTGTGTGTAGGAGAAGGAGGATGGGGGTAGTGTGTGTAGGAGGATGGGGGTAGTAGTGTGTGTGTAGGAGAAGGAGGATGGGGGTAGTGTGTGTAGGAGGATGGGGGTAGTGTGTGTAGGAGGATGGGGGTAGTGTGTGTAGGAGGAGGAGGATGGGGGTAGTGTGTGTAGGAGGAGGAGGATGGGGGTAGTGTGTGTAGGAGGAGGAGGATGGGGGTAGTGTGTGTAGGAGGAGGAGGATGGGGGTAGTGTGTGTAGGAGGAGAAGGATGGGGGTAGTGTGTGTAGGAGGAGGAGGATGGGGGTAGTGTGTGTAGGAGGATGGGGGTAGTGTGTGTAGGAGGATGGGGGTAGTGTGTGTAGGAGGAGAAGGATGGGGGTAGTGTGTGTAGGAGGAGGAGGATGGGGGTAGTGTGTGTAGGAGGAGGAGGATGGGGGTAGTGTGTGTAGGAGGAGGAGGATGGGGGTAGTGTGTGTAGGAGGAGGAGGATGGGGGTAGTGTGTGTAGGAGGAGGAGGATGGGGGTAGTGTGTGTAGGAGGATGGGGGTAATGTGTGTAGGAGGAGAAGGATGGGGGTAGTGTGTGTAGGAGGATGGGGGTAGTGTGTGTAGGAGGATGGGGGTAGTGTGTGTAGGAGGAGAAGGATGGGGGTAGTGTGTGTAGGAGGATGGGGGTAGTGTGTGTAGGAGGATGGGGGTAGTGTGTGTAGGAGGAGGATGGGGGTAGGGGGAGGAGGATGGGGGTAGTGTGTGTAGGAGGAGGATGGGGGTAGTGTGTGTAGGAGGAGGATGGGGGTAGGGGGAGGAGGATGGGGGTAGTGTGTGTAGGGGGAGGAGGGGGGGCAGATGGGGGTAGTGTGTTTTTAGGGGGGCAGATGGGGGTAGTGTGTTTTTAGGGGGGCAGATGGGGGTAGTGTATGTGTAGGGGGGGTCAGATGGGGGTAGTGTGTGTGTAGGGGGGGTCAGATGGGGGTAGTGTGTGTGTGGGGGGTCAGATGGGGGCAGTGTGTGTGTAGGGGGGGCAGATGGGGGCAGTGTGTGTGTAGGGGGGGGGCAGATAGGGGTAGTGTGTGTAGGGGGGGTCAGAAGTAATTGTACTGGCTAGGGGCGGGGTTGCAAAGATGGGGGGGGGGGGTTGATGGCGGCGGCCGTGAGGGGCCCAATTCGCACCTCTGCCCAGGGGCCCATAATGCTGTTAAGACGGCCCTGACTAAGGCAGAGCCCTGGAGAATAATAAAGATACTAGATAAGTATCACATACACAGTGAAATCACCCAAAAATATTAAATAATTATGGGCAATGGAGGATGCCTGTATTCCATGAAGTCCCGCTCACCTACTCACCCTACGCGCGTTTCGCGTGGCTTTATCCCTTGATAGTGGCTAGCTCCTGATGAAGAGTTTTTAATATTATGTATATGATGTATATGGTGATAAAGGATTTGTTATACTTCTAGATTATTTGTGCAATTTCTTTGGTTGTGTGTATAGGTTTGGTTGCACAGTAGATTTATTTAGGCAGGACTTTGTTTTGGGTTGTCTCTCTTGCTATATACCATGGAAATTTAGGAGATCCATCTTTCCAAGAATTCTTCATTTGTCAAGTTATGCAGTGATGCGACTTTCACTGTACGGTTAGGCTTTTTAGGAGACCCATCTTTCCCATAGGCCTGAATGGCAAAGGTGCCTTGTTCAAAAATATAAAGAAAAACCCAACTTTTCCCCAAAAAATGCTTACAAGTAATACAATCTCTAATATAAATAGAATAAGAACCCCTGTGAGGTGGTGACCACACTGGTAGTGATCCGGCATGCAACTACTTCTATGGGGGCGCTCACTGCATACAGATTTATACTCATCCCACTAGCTGAATATAGGCAGTGCCCCCTAGTGGTGGCTGCAGGCAGTCAGAATTGTGTTATTGAGTTTTGCCATGAGGTTCTATAATTTCTGTGCATGTTCCTGTATAATCCACATTTCTTAGGTAGTCATGGGGAATGCATTTACAGGATTTGAAAAAGCACAGCTACTTTCTTGAAAAAAACAGTGCCACCTCTGTCCTCAGGTTCTATGTGGTATTACAATTTGGCTCTATTCACTTCAATGGACCTGAGCTGCGAAACCCACAGCCAAACTGAGGACAGGAGCTGTTTCTGAAAGAAAGCAGCTGCCATGTCCTAATTTTGTAGATTTGGTACAAGAATGTAAAAACAGCCCCGACTCCTATAGGGCCTCTAGAGCTCAGGTTTGAGGTCTATTATTATCAGCTTCATTGTTTGGGAAACAGGGTCCCTGGTGATCCCACCCCAGAGGCCTCACAAACTTATCTGTACCATGGCCTTGTCCCACCTGTTTCTACTGTTTTTAACATAACAAAAGCCTTCACCAGGGGTAATAAAAGGTCTTCATGACAACAGAAAAGTTCCTAAGATTTTCAGATAATTTCTAGACAGTGAAGAATGTAATGAATCAGCCACTGAAGCTAATAGTGAGTTGCCATTTGTTTTAACTTCTGACAAATGGTGTGAGAATCGATTATATGTAGTCAATGAGTGACTGGTGACCCCACTCTTCTGCCCTGCCATAAATCCTGGGGGTATCTGAGTACTGGGAGACATTCTGAGGACCCAGAAAAGGGGACTGCTAAAGGTGAATCTCACTCTTTCCTTTATGACCTGTTCTCTGTTTATAGTCTGTTTCTGGCTTTGGCTTCAATAAACTGCCAGATAAATCTGAAATAACTAATTATTTGCTGTTAAATGGTCATCCACTCAATTCGAACAGTGTGTGATCATAGCCTAACAGCTGTACTTGTAGGAAGTGAAGGGGCTGCAGCACTCACACAGGTGCGTCTGCCGCTTTAATCAGTTGATCGGTGGGAGTGTCCAGAGTCTGGCCTTCACTGATTGGATATTGATAGCCTATCATTGAAAAAATCCTGGAGAACTCCTTGAAGACCAGAATGCATCCAGGTGGAAGCAGTAATAATAGTCATAAAATGTATACAAGTATAAATGTATAAAAGTAGTAGAAGTAATAATAATAATAATTATTATTATTATTATTATTAATATTATAACAACCACAGTAATAAAAGTAATAAGTCCATATTGAAGCAATTCTCAGTCTGAGCACAAGGTGGCGCTTGTAGACTGTGATTTGGCACAGGATGTTGTGGTGTCCTCTGCCTGTGATAACCTGCTCACCCTGCACTCTGATGTGGTTGATTTTCTACATACACAGAAAGGATAGAGAGGAGTAATCTAAACTTATTGGGTCCAGGTGTAAAATCTGTAGAAGAGACCACCATCACCATGTGTTAATATTATACCATGTATAATATGGCACCACATCGCATCTTATGTGGCAGAGAGGTCTATGAGTCCTCCTAGGCACCGGGGCTGAGACCCTCAATAATCACTAGATATAGCCTGTTTACTCTACTGTAGGGATTTTGAGAAATTTTTATTTTTATTCTATAGTCCATCTCGACATATTTCTGTGTTGCTGCTGCATTTACTATTAATTGGGCAATGATGGCAGCCAATTATAGGTGTGGTGATTGTTATAGTACATATTATAGTACATTATGCGCACCCCCTTGAGATATGTAGTATTTTATGTCATTAGGGAGGGTATCATAGTATCAGTGGTGTAGCTACCAAGAAGGCAGACCACACAACTGCTATGGGGCCTGGAGACCCATGTGAAGTATGGTCTGCATATATAGTACACATCAAAGCACCCCTGTACAGTGGCTCGCGAACCCCCCCCCCCCCCCCCTACCCGGGGGCAGTGATGTACAGCACCAATAAAAACCGAGGCATTTGTTGTCCTGTTTTGGTACCTCCTCTCCCTCAATCCCTCTCCATAAAGAACCATGAAGACAGGGGGTAGAGCTTCAAACTGCTCTTTCATGATAAAAATGCATTTTTCAGCTAATAGACTCAATTACAAAGTTTCTTGAAATCGACTGTATTATTGATTTCTGCAAAAAAAAATTAAAACGACAGTTACACTTTAAATTCTCGAATCTTCCAGTACTTATCAGCTGCTGTATGTCCTGCAGGAAGTGGTGTATTCTTTCCAGTCTGAAACAGTGCTGCCCCCTGTGTCCATGTCAGGAACTGTCCAGAGCAGGAAAGATTTTCTATGGCGGTCTGGACAGTTACTGTCAGGAACAGAGGTGACAGCAGAGAGCTGTGTCACAATATGCCACTTCCTGCAGGACATACAGCAGCTGATAAGTACTTGAAGACTTTTAAATAGAAGTAAATTACAAATCTGTATTACTTTCTGACACCAGTTGATTTGGAAGAAATTTTTTTCTTTTGCCAGAATACCCTTTTAATCCTTTAAGGACCCTGGAAAGAAAAAGGTATGTTTGGAATAATGATGACTAGCCCTATCTAGCCGCGGGCTCACTTACACCGTCTCTAAATTTTTTATTGGCGGCTGCATAAAAACAATTAATTCAATAATTTAAGAACACAAAAAGTGTAAAAAGTGTTTTATTGTATTTGGTCACCATGTACGAGTTACAATCAGTTAAGACACTTGAGGCAAACCACAGGTCTATTACACAGCAAGATTCTCTGTTGGGATCAAAGAATAGTTTTATATAAATTTCTTTAAAAAAAAAAGTATTTTCCATGTCATAAAAACTAAAAAATTGAATAAATTGTAGAAGTAATCTAAGATGGTGGATGGACCTCTACATGTTTCTCCTTTTTGGACAACCCATCTTTACGTGTCCTATGAGGCATCACTTGTTCCCAGGAGACCTGCTCACAGGGCGATGGTTGCCACAAGTGGACATGCCAGACCATAGAGATAAATGAGTCTCCATGTGTTTATAGTATAAATATAACAGTACAGTACCAGGTATTCATCATACAAACCTACACATGGTGGGTGTAAGAGACTCCACCATGTCAGCAGCCTGACCATTCATAAATATATTGTATAAAAAACCCCCACAGAAAATAATAAAACAAAATCTAATTGTTTTGGACCATAATGCCCCTTTCTTGCAGGGTTGTAATTGACCCTAATTTTTTTTTTACTGTCTCTGAAGCTTAAGATACTTTTTATTCCCTTGTTGTAAATTTATAATTGTATTTATTTAACACTGATTAATTTTTTGTGTGTTGTAAAATATTATATTTATTTAGAATAGACTCCGCCCACGAGGAGCTGACAATTTAGTTTTTATAGACACCAGGGACAGGAAGGCTATATATATGGAATTTAATCTGAGATAACAGAGTCATAAATTGTTGGTGCCAACCATTGGGTTGATATGATGTCTATTCTTACAAGGGAATGTGACTGACAGATCTTACTCTCAGTTTTTATTGGGTTGATCAAGCTGTGGAAAGTTCCTTTAATTTCTTGTCACAGTGGCCATTGCTGTATCTGTTCATCTAATATCGTCTATCATAT
Source organism: Dendropsophus ebraccatus (assembly GCF_027789765.1). Taxonomy (NCBI): domain Eukaryota; kingdom Metazoa; phylum Chordata; class Amphibia; order Anura; family Hylidae; genus Dendropsophus; species Dendropsophus ebraccatus. The sequence continues at coordinate 129,972,482 of NC_091459.1, read as the reverse complement.
ACTGGCTAATATGGAATCACTGGCCCCTGGTAGAATATTGGGGTGCCAGCGGACCAAGAGTCTCATGTGCAGTTTATATCCACATAGAGAACATGTGGACATCATGCTAAGGCGGCTTCATTGCATCTAGCAATTATTTTCCAGTGCAAACTAGACACCTCGGCCAGCCGTCAGCACAATCATTTATACAGGTTTTATATGACTTTATATATATATCGTATTATTAAGGATTAGATATAAACATATATAAAAGGCAATAATCGCCAGCACCAGTTAATTCCTTGTTAAAACTGTTAAAGTGAATGCAAAAGTTATAATGTTTTGGACTCAAAATTGAAGGAGTTACCAAAAATGTAGAAATTCTAGCCTTGAAGGTGGCCTTATTCTTTGGGGTCATTTACATGCGTCGTAATCCACGGACCCTACGGAGCGTGAAGTTGGGGGCCGGTATCAGGAACTCCTGGCATCATGTATCATTATGATTCCGGGAGCCACGTGGTGGTGGTTAATGTTAGGACCAAGAGAAATCGCCACCAGGACTTAACCATAATGTTAGAAGAACACTTGGAAGCTATTGAATCTGTTGAAAGGATAAGTTGATGGTTGGATCGACCCACCATAGATCCATGTGATTCAATGAAATTGGATCTGAAGCTGGATCATTTGCTACTTCTCATAATCAGGTCACAATATTGATGACTTATTGAATGGGTCTGGCATCCAGTGGTTGGGCACCCAGAATAATTTCATATGATAAGCCCACAAAATCCTTCAATGTAACATAAGAAAAGTTCAAGCTTGGTCTATAAAGTGCAATTGTGAAACATTACGGAACATGTCCCCTAGATATGCTAAGTGCATGATAAACCTAAGCTGCCGTCCCATTCCGTATGTGGTCTCCTTATCTTACAGAATTTGTCATCTGTTACCCAAGATCTAAACATGAGTATGACGTTAAGGTGACGATTTTGACCGTCTGGCTATCTAACGTACATGAAGGTATGCCAACTCTCCTACGAAGGCCAATGTTGGGGAAAAAGGATCAGACTAAAGGATCCTTTTGTAGTCAAGGTGGATAGGCTACTGCTTGAGGGGCCTGACAGAGGCTTCTTTCCTCTTTCTATTGGGATCACATATATGCCCAAGCAAGAGTGCATAGGGGCTGAAACAGCTGCTGGCTGAATGCTATCTAATGTGTATACATGAAGTTTTGAGGCCACTGCAAAAAACTACCAACGGTCAAAGATATACATTACATGTGTCTGCTATGAGGCTCTTGGCGAGGATCTTGGATATCTTGGGTGCTTCCATTCTCTTGTACTAAAAAAAAAGTGTTCATTGGTATCCTTCTGAGGGGAAAGCTCAGTTTGGTTATAAAGTGTATCTCCAGCGTTGATTACCTTCCTGTTCTGCAAAGATGGTGAAGACACAGCTCAAGAGGCAACACGACCCAACAAGTTCAATGCACAAGTCTTTGCTGGGCATCAGACAGTTGCCTCGTCAACTGTACCGCCAAACACAAGCTGCATCTCCTTGGCCTGATCTTTGCAGAGACCATGGGTCTTCAAACTACAGCCCTCCAGCTGTTGAAATACTACATTTCCCATCAAGCTTTAGCTGTCCAGGCATGGTGGGAATTGTGGTTTGGCAACAGCTGGAGAGCCCTAGTTTGGAGACCCATGGTGTAGACCATCACTGGAGGTACCCTTTAGTTAGAATTTTCCAGCAAGAGAAGCTCTTCAATGAGAACTTTCCCCAACTGGAACCTGCAAATATTCTTACCAGAGGCATCAAATTCTTCACTAAATTTCCTACATAACGTTTCAAAAATCTTCGCGATAGACATCCAAATTCTAAAAATAATCTTTAAATGTCTAATTTAAGAGAACTTTTCAACAATGATCACATTTCTCCATCATCGTTCAAAAACATTAATCTCTTGAGTCAATTATAAATAGAACTTAAACGGAGAAAAATAAGTGCAACATTCAGAAGTTTCCTTCTATTTCCTTCCATAAGCCGACTCCTTGGGCAGACGCCATTCATAGGAAAAAAATGTTGTACTAAGGCTACAAAATGACCCACATTCAATTTTACATCCAAATCTCAGTTTTTAGTGGTAAATAAATTAGTAGGTCCTATGTTATTAAATAACATGATCTGGATAAGATGAGAAGTCTAAGATGTTCACCATGTTCCTCACAAGTCTTTCTTTTCTAATTTTTGCTTGATCTTCTGCCGTAGATAGAACGCCGTCAGAGCTGTGCAAAGAATGAGTAGGAAGAACGAAAAGCAAGAGGCTTGGGTTAGGCTTGGGCTGTACCGTGCGGTGAATTGTTCATGTCTGGCCTTGTAGTCTAGTAGCACAGCTTCCAGTTGGGACAATGTACATAAACCTAAAAACAAGTGAAAAATTTGGTGGCCATGGCCGATGATATCACATCCACCAGGGAAGAATTTTTCTGGCACGGGACAAGAGAAAAAGTAGGAGCTAATGACAAAGAAGATGATCTGTAGAGAGTGGTACCATATGGCCCTGTCTGAGCATTCTTCCATATAGCAAACTGTAATCCGATGGATCACGGGGCTGATGTCCAAGATGTAAGCCAACCCCGCGGGGACAACCTGGCAGATCTTCCTCATGACTGGATATGGTCTCCTGTATCGATATTTGGCGAAGCAGCAACCCACACAGGACATCCATCCTAATATAGCAGCCCCTGGCAAGAAGAAAGGCCAGGCTTTGTCATACCAAGCTTGGTGGGAACTGTAGTAGTAATGGGCCAAGGCGCTTCCATACTGGTAGGTGCTAACCCCAACATAGTCCATGAAGTAGAAAGTGTAATGGGCTAGCTCCGATTTGGACTGGAGCAAATGTGCCAGTATACTGCATATGAGATAGGTCAATGAGGCCAGGACATATAAGACTAGAGGTATCGACAAGGTGTTCCAGGAGAAGCTTTCCGCCTCCACGAAGGCTCGAAACCTCAATAGAACGGCAAAGGCAACAAGAAGATGAGTCCAGACATTCATTGATTCATTGTGCTTCTGGAAAAGGCTGAGGAAATAATACTTCCAGTCTTGGTCTGTCGGCCTGTATCCGCCACGGATATACGGTTCTCTGAAGAGGTTGGGAACATCCGAGTCCTTGACCGTGGAAGGCATCTTCTTGAGGAGGCCGCTCTCCAGGAGCTTGGGGATGCGACGTAGCTGTTGAGCACTGATAGACAATGTGCTGATACATTCCAGGATGGCTGTAGTCATTGCAGAAGAACCGGGGGTTGACGCAGGTCAATGTAATCCGATTTCCACCTAGTGAGGAAGAAAACCATAAGTCAAACCAATAAAAAAACCATTTACTACGAGGACTAACAAAGACAAATGCTAGACAACCTTCTTATGTAATCGGATCTTACATTACGTTCAGAGCAAGACAAATTTTTTAGTTTTTTTATGTGACTAATTTATCAAGAGTCTCGAGGAGTGAAGGCTTTTAGCTTTAAATGAGGCTGGAAAACCATAGTACTAATAAATGGCAATAACAATAAGCATTTGTATTTCCTTATAAATATCCCTGATGGCTGAAACACAAAATGCATTACTAAAGGGCGAGGCTCTACCCTATAAGCATGTGCAGATAGAGTACATACACAATGCTCTAATATCAGGGATATACAGTGCCCAGATAATGGACAGTATTAACAAGCACCCAAATAACAGTGCCATACTATGTGTTATACTGCCTATACAATACACCAAATAATATAGTGCTTAGATAATACCACCAAAAAGTAATCAGATATCAGCATATTGAGCTCTGAAAAAAATCATAAGTACATCAACAATTTCCTGATCAAATATAAAAAAATAATACCATACAAAAGACTAAACTGTACTGTGCCTAAATAATACTGCCATACAATTCTCTAGTAAAACTTCCACACAATGCCTATACCATAAATCAATCTTTATAGTGCCTTAATAATGCCGCCATAGAGTGCTCTAATGACAGTGCCATACAATGTCTATACCATATATAATATATTATTGTGCCTTAATAATGCTGTGCTCGAATAACAGTACCCTGCCATACCTATCAATGGATCAATCTCTATGGTGCCTAAATAATGCTGCCATACAGTGCTCTAATAACAGTACCATACAATACCCATCAATAGATCAATCTTTATGGTGCCTAAATAAGAATACTATTAATACATGGCTGTAAGTAACAGTGCCATACAATTCCCATACAATATATGAAACTGTACAGTGTATAAATAGTGCTGCCATACAAAGCTCAACATAACAGTGCCATACAATTCTCAAATACTGTAATATTGTAGAATACCCAATTAACAGTGCCATATAGTTTTTGTATATTAATACAGCAATGTGCTCATACAGTGTGCTAAAACACTTTAAAAAAAACTATACTCTATAAAAAAAGATAGTGTACTGCCAAGATAATACTATCGTACAGAAATTGAATAACAGTGTCATATAGTGTTCTGATAACAGTATCATACAGTGCAGCAACAATGTGAAAACAGTGGTGCTATACAAGGTTTAAAGAATCAACCAAACTGTACTGTGCCTATATAATACCGTCATACATTGCACTAATAGCTATGTTATACCGCTGCAAAACAATTAGCTCATCCAGTGTCCAAGCAATAAAAGCTGTACTGTGCAGTACCCAAAACACACCGCCATACATAATGCATGAATAATGCCGCTATACACTGATCCTATAAAAGAGCCATACAGTTCTTAAATAATACTGCTATATACCTTATGTTAATTGAGTCCAATAAATTGTGGATCCTGATGCAGTTTGCCACAGCTGCATGAAACAGAAACTGAATGAAAGCCCAACCGTACTGTTCATAAAAGGAATGGCAGAGCGGCTAAACAGGTAAATCCTGGAGATCAGGTCGATCAGAAAACCCCCATAGACCTGTGTCTATGACACTAACCCCACCACCAGGCTCTAATGCCCCTACAGTCTATAAGCATTCTATACAATGCAAATATATCACTCAGATCTGGGAAAGCTGGGTGACAACCAGTGTGGCCATCATGTGGGTTGTCACGCACCTGAATGGCAAATCTGTAAATTTTATGTGATTTATATAAGATGCATATATGCCACTCAGAGATCTGGGAAAGGGAGGTGGTAGAGCCCTGAAGAAGAAGAAGAAGGAGGTGATGGCTCCTGAGAAGAAGAAGAGGAAGAAGAAGAAGAGGATGGGCAAGAGCAAGACTCTTAAAACAGGGATGGGGAACCTTCGGTCCTCCAGCTATTGCAAAACTACAATTCCCATCATCATGCCAGGACAGCCAAAGCTTCGCTCTGGAATGGTCTCTGTCCTTGGTATACTGTTATATAAAGGTGTAGCAGAGCTGAGTTTGTCATAGTGATAGCACAATATTTATGTTTTTACACAGGACTGCAGAAACACCTTTCAAGCTGTGACAATCAAAAAGCTGAAGTATGAATTCAGCTCTGCTACATCTGTGTATAAGTCTATGTAGATTGTCCTCTTCTTTAATATAGAGGTGTAGCAGAGCTGAGTTTGCCATGGTGCTGTCACAGTGTCCCATCTATGACTTTACATAACTGTGAACATACCTGTGGCGTTACCTTTAGACTAGAGAGCGATCAGGACGTCCAAACACTCTCGCCCTAAAATGTTCAGTAACAAACTGAACTCTGCTACATCTGAATGTATATATTTCTATAGATTATGTTATTACCTTACCCTTCTCAGAGAGCTCTCCCTTTTCGCCTTCCCTCAGCCAGCTATATACTCGTAGCCCAAACCTACGGCTCGGCCACCCAGCCCGGGGTGTGTACTGAGGCAGCTACGCCTTCCTTTCTTTATCAGTACCTGAGCAGTAACCAGGCAGTCCCGGGTGTGGGTGTCAAACACAATGAATGACACATTGTGTAAATCTGTCACTTGCCTGGAACTTTCCAGGACATCCTTGTCCCCTACACTGTGTGAACATGACCTAAAGAGGGCATACACCTTTAATAACTGTCGGCCCATTGGCAGATATCATTCCAGTCCTCAACATACACATGGACTTTGGACATGGTCAAAGGGTCAAGCCATGGAATAAGGAGTAAGCCGCTGCCAGACAACTCCGCCACCAGCTTATCTCTCTGTGAACAATAGGGTCAGTCATTGAAAATCTATCACACCCAGTAGCAGATTATAAGAGGTCCGTTTTGGGCGTTAGCCCAGCGCCCTGAGCTCTGGGGGGGCCCATGGCCACCCAACAGACGTATACTTTCAGTGGTGTATTGTCTCAGTAACATTAAAGAACATGCTGAAGGACCTTATCATGTGACTATGATGTCACCGCAGGTCCTGTGCAGTCTGCACTATGGAGGAGAAAGACTAAAGATATAGTTACAGTAGGGTGGGGGGCCTAGGCTTGGTAAACAGCCCAGGGCCTATGTAAAAAAAGTTAATCCGCCCCTGATCACACCGGACCAGACAGCTGCTATATGCTATGGGCTGCCCAGACGATCAGCGATCACCTGGGCAGCTTCCCCCCCCCCCCACGTGTAATAGCGGCGGCAGTAAGTGGGGAACGAGGAGCAAACGAGCGCTGACAGCTTCTTTGCTCCTCGTAGTCGCCCCGTGGAATAGGGGCTTAAGGGTCCATTTACACAGAAAGATTATCTGACAGGTTATCTGCCAAAGATTTGAAGCCAAAGCCAGGAATGGATTTGAAAAAGGAGAAATCTCAGGCTTTCCTTTATGACCTGTTCTCTGTTTATAGTCTGTTCCTGGCTTTGGCTTCAAATATTTGGCAGATCATCTGTCAGCTTGGAAGGGCTGATAACAGGGGACAATAGCTCTATATCACAGCATTGCATATGAAAAGCAAATACACTTTAGAATTATTGCCCCTTTAAGGAGTCCTTGTCGTTCTCCTATTATGCAGGTTCGCACAGATCATACAGGAGATACAGCGGTGGTTAGTATGGAGGCTGGGTGGGGTCAGCTTCCTGAGGATATCCAGAAATAAAAAGAAGAGTAGGGTCAGATAGAGTAAATACTCTCAGGTGCATGAAAGGTATAATATACAGACTGGTGATATATCAACTGGTAATATACAGACTAGTAATAAAGACTAGTAATATATAGACTAGTAATATAGACTGGTAATATACAGACTGGTAATATACAGACTAGTAATAAAGACTAGTAATATATAGACTAGTAATATAGACTGGTAATATACAGACTGGTAATATACAGACTAGTAATAAAGACTAGTAATATATAGACTAGTAATATACAGACTGGTAATATACAGACTAGTAATACGGACTGGTAATATACAGACTGGTAATATACAGACTAGTAATACAGACTGGTAATATACAGACTAGTAATACGGACTGGTAATATACAGACTAGTAATAAAGACTAGTAATATATAGACTAGTAATATAGACTGGTAATATACAGACTGGTAATATATAGACTGGTAATATACAGACTGGTAATATATAGACTGGTAATATACAGACTAGTAATATAGACTGGTAATATACAGACTAGTAATATAGACTGGTAATACAGACTGGTAATATACAGACTAGTAATATATAGACTGGTATTATATAGACTGTTTATATACAGACTAGTAATATATAGACTGGTATTATATAGACTGGTAATATACAGACTAGTATTATATAGACTGGTTATATACAGACTGGTAATATACAGACTGGTATTATATAGACTGGTAGTATACAGACTAGTAATATAGACTGGTTATATACAGACTAGTAATATATAGACTGGTTATAAACAGACTGGTAATGTACGGACTGGTATTATACAAACTGGTAATATACAGACTGGTATTATACAACCTAGTAATATATAGACCGGTAATATACAGACTGGTATTATACAACCTAGTAATATATAGACTGGTAATATAACAGGTTCTTCGAGTTCTGCCTGTACCTACTGAAGCAATACTTGGCTTTTTAAGTGTGTGTGTGTAGGGGGGGGGGGTCTAACCTTATATAGCGGCCCTCCGGCTGTTATACAAGCTGTTAAAACCTCAATTCCCATCATACCTGGGCGGCCTGGCTCCTGATTGGCAGCTTAGACAACACAGTAATACAGGAGTGGGGAATGTAGGACTAAGTAACAATAGATATTAGTTATACGATTGTGCAGGATCTTTAATATTGCTGTCACACAACTTTCCCGGACTCCTGAAGGGCAAATCAGCCTAGTAAAGTCCTGACGTGTACAGGGAACCTACTACTACGTATCTAGGCTGTTTCACAGTTCATGGAGTTGGTTTAGCCGATTATAGTCTCTGTCCTTTTGGCCTTATTGATTGTTACCCAACTTTCTCATGTCCCTGATTAACACACAGTCTAGATAGGCAGTGATAAGGTTATGATGTATAAGTGACAGGTCATTCAGAAGGCTGAGTATCCTATGAGATGATCCCTGTAGGATCTGTAAGCCTTACTGGTTGTAACCCAGCTTTCCCAAGCACCTGATCTGCCTATGGATGCAACATGTGGGGACTATAATGGCAGCCATACTAGTGTCACCCGAAACATTGGCATCTCTCCTGAAGACACAAACCGGAGGACTCCTTACACAAGAGATGCTATTACGTAAGCCGAGTGATCCGGGGTGTGACCGCTGCATTCCTGGAAAGAGCTTTATAATAGAGGAAGTGGAGGTTATACAGAGCCAAATGCTCCAGAGGTTACAGAAGAAACATATATTTAAAGGGGAAGCGTCACGTTATAAATCACATGCAATTACTCTGGACAATCCCTGTCTATATTTCCTATAAGGTCACATGGCGGTCATAGAGCGGCATCCCCTGCTAGGGTATAATCTATATAAACCAGAGCAGCTCAGGTTAACATTACATGAGTGGCAATAATTTGTATGTGTAATACCACATCTAACCTGAAGTGGCCGCTGCAGGCTCCCTCAGCGATAGGCAGAGCTGCAGTGTAAAGCATGGAGGGAGAAAGCAATAGCATGTTGGTATCTTCGGGCGCCTATAATGTTTACCTGGGGCCAGTGTCGGACTGGCCCACCGGAGGACCGGAGAATCCTCCGGTGGGCCACCAACTTTAGAACCTGCACTAACACTGACTGATATGTTGTTTCTTACTGGTTCTTCATTGGTGGACCCCCAGGATCATTACCTCTGGTGGGCCCCAGATACCCCAGTCTGACACTGGCTGGTGCAGGAGGTGGAAAAGGATGAACAAAACAAGAGCGCAATGTGGCTTGTATAGGAGTCCGCTGCATCTCCCATATCACACAATTGTTTCTCCGCTAAAATCACAATATGGTGGCAGCAATCCAATCCAATAGAGATCTATATATCCTCCCCTCCTCCATCTATCGTCCTTGGCCACCTTATACCTCCCTGATGTGCGGAGGATACAAGACACCGTCTCACAATAGGATATTACAGGTTCTTGGGTCTGTTCCCATCTCTATACAGGTCTCATATAACCCAGCGCTCCCTGCTCCTATAATCCTGACCACTAGCTGACTATGGCTATAATGGCACCGTAGTCTCTTAGCCTTAGTAGCTTCTTTCTATTGGAAACAGCACCACACTTGTCCTCAGTTTGTGTGTGTAATTGCAGCTAAGCTCTATAGAAATGAATGGAGTCGAGCTGTAGTAACATCTACAACCTGGGGTGACGCTGTTTTTAGAAGGAAGCAGATGTGTTTTTCTAATCCTGGAGAACCCATTTAGATTCCCATGCATCCACAAGTGGAGAGTAGAGAGATTAGATGATCTTTCATGGTATAGGAACACTTAGGGGGAGATTTATCAAACATGGTGTAAAGTGCAGCTGGCTCAGTCACCCCTAGCAACCAACCAGATTCCACCTTTCATTCCTCACACACTCTCTGGAAAATGAAAGGTGGAATCTGATTGGTTGCTAGGGGCAACTGAGCCATTTTTACTTTATATCATGTTTGATAAATCTCCCCTTAGGCCCCGTTCCCACTGAGCAAAACTAGCGGAACATGTTCATTCTTCAGCGCGGACAGAGTAGGAGCGCGCACCTCCCATAGACTCCCATTATAAGCGGGAGGCTAACTGCATTCCGTGGCGGAATTGTCCGCCGCGGAATGTCGTTAGCCTCCCGCTCATAATGGGAGTCTATGGGAGGTGCGCGCTCCTGCTCTGTCCGCGCTGAAGAATGAACATGTTCCGCTAGTTTTGTTCAGTGGGAACGGGGCCTTAATGTCAAAAATTCACAAAGGTAAAAAAGAAAAATAAAATCCTTGCGAATGCTCCTTTAAACTCCTCAACTCCTTGGATCCTGTTGTTGCTGCAAACCTTCCAACACGTTGCTCCCCACGCAAAGGAAATTTGAAACCCTGCACCAAATAACGCCCACAAAACCGCTCACATTATGACTCATTTGCATACGCCACACCCCTTTGACTATTAGAAGGAAATAATCCTTGACTTCAAAACGCTGAGAAATATATGTATGAAGTATTCTTTTCTCTATGTCTAAGGAGATCAGGCATGACTCTACCCAATCTCTGCCTGTCTGTAAGGCAACTAAATGCTGCAGGAGCCCTCCCCCACTTTCTAACTGATTGCTGTCAGTGAATGGGAATCCCTGTATAGATCCAATACATCTCACACCTAAAGGTTTCTACAATAGAGAGTCTAGAGCAGGGGTAGGGAACTTTGGTTCTCCAGCTGTTGCAAAACTACAACTCCCATCATGCCCGGACAGCCAAAGCTTTAGCCAAATAATTACAGTCCAGGCGTTGTAGGGAGTTGTAGTTTTGCAACAGCTGGAGAGCCGAGGTTCCCTACCCCTGCTCTGGACAATCCTCTGTAAAATGGTGCGTTTACACAGACAGATTTATCTGACAGATCTTTGAAGCCAAAGCCAGGAACAGACTATAAACAGGGATCAGGTCATAAAGGAAAGACTGGGATCTATCCTCTTTTTAAATCCATTCCTGGCTTTGGCTTCCAAACTCTGTCAGATAAATCTCTCTGTGTAAACGCACCATTAGAACAGCAAATCTGTTGGCCTGATGGTTTGTTACAATGTATCAGCACAGGTAAGGGTGCGTTTACACAGAGAGATTCATCTGACAGATTTTGGAAGCCAAAGCCAGGAATGGATTTGAAAAGAGGATAGATCCCAGTCTTTCCTTTATGACCTGATCCCTGTTTATAGTCTGTTTCTGGCTTTGGCTTTAAAGATCTGTCAGATAAATCTCTCAGTGTAAACACAGCATAAGATGTATCAGGGTGGGTCGCTATCTAAACTGGATGCAATTGTAGCAAACACTAAGCTGTGAGTAATAAAAAGTTCTCAGCAGGTGTCCAGCCTTGGATGTGAGAAGGTTCACGTTTACTGACAGCAGAGATATTAAGAAATGGAGACCGCTGAGAATGTGGAATAGAAAGTGTGTGATACATTATACAATGGTAAAGCTTTATTTACATAAGGTCGGAGCACGCTATAGAAGATGATGGTGTGCCCTGGAGGAGCAGCAGCCCTGAGGTGTGGCCTGTTTGTATTACACAGTGATAACATGGTAGGAATGCAGAGTGCAGAGCAGTGATAGCAAATCTCTGACATTACTCCAGTCTACATCTATAGCCTGTGATGCCATACGGGGAGATGAGACAGCTGGCATGCCAGCCACAGTGCCCATCAGGGTCTGTTATATGTTGTCTGGTACTTTACCCAAATGCTGCTATTACCACTCCATAGTAGTTTAATCCGTCATTATTGTGTCTAAATAACAGTACCATACATTAGCCATATAACACTACCATATAACAGTACCATACATTAGTCATATAACAGTACCACATAAAAATACCATACATTACCCATATAACAGTACCATACATTAGCCATATAACAGTACCACATAAAAATACCATACATTACCCATATAACAGTACCATACATTAGCCATATAACAGTACCATACATTAGCCATATAACAGTACCATACATTAGCCATATAACAGTACCACACATTACCCATATAACAGTACCACACATTACCCATATAACAGTACCACACATTACCCATATAACAGTGCCATACATTAACCATATAACAGTACCATACATTACCCATATAACAGTACCATACATTAGCCATATGACAATACTATACATTAGCCATACAACAGTACCATACATTAACCATATAACACTACCATATAACAGTACCATATAACATTACCATACATTAGCCATATAACAGTACTATACATTAGCCATATAACAGTACCAAACATTAGCCATACAACAGTATCATATAACAGTACCATACATTAACCATATAACTGTACCATACATTAGCCATATAACAGTACTATACATTAGCCATAAAACAGTACCATACATTAGCCATATGACAGTACCATACATTAGCCATATAACAGTACCATACATTAGCCATATGACAGTACCATACATTAGCCATATAACAGTACCATACATTAGCCATATAACAGTACCACATAACAGTACCATACATTAGCCATAAAATAATACCATACATTAGCCATATAACAGTACCACATAACAATACCACACATTAGCAATATAGCAGTGCCATATAACAATACCATACATTGGCCATATAACAGTACCATACATTAGCCATATAACAGTACCATAGAGTTGCTATGTAATGGTACACTGTGCCGCCACCGCCATATGCTGCAAAATTATACCCTGTATCATAACTAAACAGTTATAGCATACAATGTAAATAACGCCATATAGTGCTCAATTTTATCACTGACAATGCTTAAAGCAGTATGTTAGGAAAAATTAAGGAGATTGTGTGGGGTCTGACCCCCGCCCATCTCCATATAATATAATACACATTGATGAAATAATAATACCACCACCACCACATAGTGCACATATAATATCGCCTCATGCGGCTAATATAATACAGTGCTCAAATAATATCACTATACAGTGCTCCACTAATACAACCATACTGCGCTGAAATAAAACCATCATACAGTGCATAAATAATACCTCCATACAGTGCCCAAATAATGCAACCATACAGGGTTCCAATTTACTGCCATACATTTGTCAAGTAATACCAGCATTGTTCAAATAATGCAACCACACACGATACTTCTATACAGTGCTATAATATTGCCAACACACAGTGCCCACATACTATATACCACCAGAGAGCTGAAATAATACCGCTATACAGTCACACACAGCACAGCTCAGCTTTCAGCTTTGGTTAAATATAAGCTGAGCTGTGATTGGTTGCTGTGGGCAGTTTACACCAGGTGTATATTTACACCCTTTCATAAATCTCCCTGATAGTGCTCAATACCACTGCATAATGCTCAATAATGCCACCATTGTGTGGCTACATAGCTCTATAGATGATGCACAATGTATAGTACCGCTAACATTAGATTTGTGGGGTCTCATGCCTCACCTGCCTAATGGAAACCATGTTGCAGTGCTGAATCTTACTTGTGGTTTTCATTCTATTTTTTGATCTTTTAGCTCTTTTTTGGTATCTTTTCCCTATTGCAAGTCAATCTGCGACCACAGTGACAACCACAAGAGCAGCATTACTTTCCAGCACCGGAGTGAGGTTTTCCATAGAAACAGTAAAGAATTATTCCGTAGAATCACTTACTTATCAGAAAGCCTGATTATATTATACTCAGGAAAAATATATTGATCTCCCCTCCACCAGGGGGCGCAGTTTTGGTGCAGTACTGGGGCAGCCATATTCATATAAATGGTCCACAAAACACTGCTTTGATATATGACCTGGTGGAGCGCAATTAAGATCCTATATAAGGTAGTAGATATAGGGGCGGGAGGTAGCAGTGACACCTGGGCCCTTGTAGGGGCCCAGAGGTCTCCACTATTATGGCTGGCACATGGTAGGTGAGGGCCGCTTGCAGATTTTGGCACCGGATCCCAGGACGTTGATGTTACACCCCTGACCTTGTGCCAGGGAGATGTTTCTAGAAACTTGTATGAGTGCTGTGTACTCAGGTCACCTTCCCAGGAAACCAGTCCGTCAGGGCCAGGAACAAAAGCAATGTCTCGACAGAAGCTTCTATGGCTGGTGGAGACGGCTGCCCGGCGACCATTGTTTCTGCGCTGACTAAATGTGAATGAGCAGGTTCTACTGTTATGTCACCTATGGCAATGGATTGCAGTCAACTATGGCAAAAGTTATTAACCCTTCCATGTCCAGAAATAGGATGGGGGGGGGGAGTGGCTAGCGACACAAAACTATATACACATATATACATAGGGCGGCCAAAAATCGCTGCGTTGCATTTAATGTGGTCGTACTGTAACCCGCAAGTTGTCGCAATAACAAATCAATTCTGAATAGATGGATTCCTGGAAACTTTAAGATTTCATCAGCCTCTGGTTTCACTGTTAGGCGCATTAGACAAAGAGGTCCCTATGAAAGACCCTATTGTCAAACAGCTCAGAGTGAAATATAGGCTTAGTTAATGGGGTTATCCAGAATTAAAAAAAACATAGCTGCGTTCTTCTAAAAACAGCGCCACAGGTGACCTCAGGATATGAATGGTATTATAGCTCTATTCACTGCTGAGGAACTGGGCTGCAATACCGCACCCAAACTGAGGATGAGAGTGGCACTGTTTCAGCTATGTTTTTCTAATCTTAGGAAAAAAGAATGTGTCACAGTGTCACATAACTAGGCAGACAAGCCATTCTGCAGTCTAGAGCCTGGAGGGCCCAGTCGTGTAGTGAGATAAAAGAAGAAGGAGGGTGACAACCCCTGCTATATTACATGTCTTACATATATGTAATATTTAAAGGACAACTCTGGCCAAAACATATTTTTTATATGTTATTACATAAGGAAAGTTAGACAAATTCCTAATGTACATTAATTATGGGAAATGCACATATAGTGCTATTTCCCTCAATTTAGTAGATCAGACAGGGTTCAGATTCTGTAAAAAACTGTGACGTCACGAATCAGTTGTAATTCCTATGGAGTGTCCAGCAGGGGGCGCACTATATAAAGAAGTCTATGGAACTGTATTGCATATACAACTGTATGTAATGTATCACAGGGACACAGGGCAGAGAGGGACCAGGCTCACACCGGGAGAGAGGGAGATAGATGGCACCAAGCAGGGAGGGAGAGAGGTGCCCATACATCTAACTACCTCCCCCCTCCCTCATTGCTCGGTGTGTGGGACACATACACACAGTATTACTCCTCTCATCATCTGCTCATAGTATGAGCAGATGATGGGGGAGTAGTACCAGACCGATCCCCATAACCACGCCACATACATCCCTCCATCCCTACCAATAATACCACAGTACAAGAAGCATACAATACCGCCAGAGTGACTGAATAATACCACCATACTGATAATAAATACAAACCGCTGTACTAAGACCACTATTACCCCCATACAATGACCATAAAGTGGTAGATCCAGCCATATACAGGCCATACCAGTGATCACAGTGCAGTAACATACAATGACCACAGGTGACGCCTTCTCTGATTCAAAACATTGACTTTCCGTTTTCTTCTCCATCTGGCCTGGACCGTCATGAAGATTTCTTCCACCCACAACCCTTTGTTCTCTTAGTTACACTCCCTTTTGCCCTTTTGTGCCAACAACCAATAGAGAAACTAGATAAAATAAAAATGTTTTCCCTTACCGTTTCTATATTCAAGTTGCTTGGTCCTCTTCCTACTGTAAGCAGGCCGCTGCAGGCAACATTCAGATGTCACTGTACAGCACTGCCTGCACCAAGCCCAGAACAGCAGAAAGAGGACCAAAGCACCTTGGTGTGGAAATAGAGACAGGTGAGTTTCACAGTGTTTTATACCTTATTTTTGTTGGTGCAAAGTTGGCAGTATTAACCGGGAGGAGAGGATGAAGCTTATTACTATATGGGGGCACAGAAGAAGACTATACCTGTTAGGAACCGGACAGCAGGACAAGACAAGACAGTGAGCCCTAAGCTCAGCCCCGCCCACTGTCCTCTACCTACTTGCCACAATCCGCCCTAAGATGGCGGCGAGCAACTGGGCGGCAGTCCCTGCACTGGCTAGGTGGGACACAAAGACAAGACAGACAGACAAAACACAATGAAGAATAGTCGACAGTCCGGGTCACAACAATCGGGCAGCAAAAGTACAAAATCACAATCCAATAAGCAGAGTCAAAAAACAAGCAATATGGTCAGGGGCAGGCGGCTAGCAAGGAAGGTCAGAACACAAGGCAGAAGGGTCAGAGAAACGACAGATAATAGCAGAAACTCAAGCAGGCAGAAACTAAGGGTGCGTTTACACAGAAAGATTTATCTGACAGATTTTGGAAGCCAAGGCTAGGAATGGATTTGAAAAGGGGATAGATCCCAGTCTTTCCTTTATGACCTGATCCCTGTTTATAGTCTGTTCCTGGTTTTGGCTTCAAAGATCTGTCAGATAAATCTGTCTGTGTAAACGCACTATTAGTCAATAACCAGCAATGATATCCCAGACTGAGGAAGTTATATAGGAGGCCAGGGTTCTGATCCAGAACATCATTGAACCATCCCCCTGATCTCCAAGCACAGACAGCTGAGAACAAACCAGATCACTGGCAGGAAGACCTGTCAGTCACAGCAGAACCAAAACACAGATTAACCCAGACATGGCCAGACAGAACTCAGCAGGTGAAGTCGGGTGTGTCTCTCAAGGTGAGCAAATAACCACTGTTCACAAACTACAAAACAAAACACAGAAACAGAATGCAAGAAAATCAGCGCCTTCTCGGCCGCACAGCATGAGCCGAGGGGCGCATAATGCTCCGCAAAGATACAGTCCTGACAATACCTGTGTGGGGGCACAGAAGAAGACTATACTTGTGTGAAGGCACAGAAGAAGACTATACCTGTGTGGGGGCACAGAAGAAGACTATACCTGTGTGGGGGCACAAAAGACTACACCTGTGTGGGGGCACAGAAGGCTATACCTGTGTGGGGGCACAGAAGACTACACCTGTGTGGGGGCACAGAAGAAGACTACACCTGTGTGGGGGCACAGAAGAAGACTATACCTGTGTGGGGGCACAGAAGAAGACTATACCTGTGTGGGGGCACAAAAGAAGACTATACCTGTGTGGGGGCACAGAAGAAGACTATACCTGTGTGGGGGCACAGAAGAAGACTACACCTGTGTGGGGGCACAGAAGAAGACTACACCTGTGTGGGGGCACAGAAGAAGACTACACCTGTGTGGGGGCACAGAAGAAGACTACACCTGTGTGGGGGCACAGAAGAAGACTATACCTGTGTGGGGGCACAGAAGAAGACTATACCTGTGTGGGGGCACAAAAGAAGACTATACCTGTGTGGGGGCACAGAAGAAGACTATACCTGTGTGGGGGCACAGAAGAAGACTACACCTCTGTGGGGGCACAGAAGAAGACTACACCTGTGTGGGGGCACAGAAGAAGACTACACCTCTGTGGGGGCACTTAGCCAGGACACTGAGGTTGTCACTGTACCACTGACATCTCAGGCCAATGTCTCTCTGTGCTGCTATAATTGTTAGCAGTCCTGAGGACACTTATATAGTTCAGATCGGCACTTGCCTGGTGACCTGGGCCTTGTGCAGTGGATTACCATAACTACCGATGCTAGGGCTGGTTCCCTCTTCCCTCCAAGGTGGCACCCCCTGAACCTGCCATCATTAGGCCACTGTCTGCCCTCCAGGTGCTTCAGGCTACATATGTGCTTTATTTCTATTGCCGCCATCTAGGACTGAAGTGTAGCAATGGGTTAAGCTGCAACAGTCTGTAGTTTCCCTAGGGTGGGGGTGGGGGTGGGGGTTTGTTGAGCAACCTGTGTTATTACAGCATCTTCCCCCTGAGGACGCCGGTCCCATAGCTGCTCACACATAAACTGTTTACACTGAACCTAAACAAACCGGACTGATATTCTGCCCCTTGCACGATAAATCACAAACCACAAGCGGTTACCACAACAAACTGCAGACCTACAGGAAGGAGCCCGGAAGGCCTCGCTCTGCGCTGTAATAGTCTCCAATATATCAAGAAGTGCCGTCAAATTATTTGCATCTTCTATATCTCTCCTTATATATAGTCATCGGCTCCTTAGTGCTCAATGTGATTTAAAAAAAACATAAAATTTTACAGTTTACAGCATGCCCCATGGACATAGACAACAATAGACAGGGCCTGTCCTATTCACATGAATGAGAAAAGCTTCTGGGTATGCTCAGTGACCTCACACAGGCATGACATGTAATTGTTGAGGACCGTATTGCACATTTTGGTCCCCAGCACCACTGTAAGGCCTTATTCACACATTCCGAAAAGTTGTCTGTGATTGTGGATCTGCAGTCGCAGATCAACTTAGTGCCCTTGATTTAACTTTTTTTTTTACCAGTTCAACTTTATTAACTACCACTGTACAATTCTAGTGGTTGCGGATGTACTACGGATGCAATTAAAGGGGTTGTTCACCAGCATTTTTTTTCTTTCAAATCAGATGACCCAAGCAAGTGCCAGAGATTTGCAATTTACTTCTAATAAAAAAAATCTCTAGTCTTCCAGTACTTAGCAGCTACTGTATGTCCTGCAGTCTGGAAAGCAGGAAAGGTTTTCTATGGAGATTTGTACTGCTCTGAACAGTTCCTGACATGGACAGAGGTGGCAGCAGAGAGCACTGTGTCAGACTGGAAAGAAAACACCACTTCATGCCGGACATACAGCAGCTGATAAGTACTGGAAGACTTGAGATTTTTTAATAGAAGTAAATTACAAATCTCCAGCACGTGCTGGGACCAGTTGATTTGAAAGAAAACTTTTTTGGTGAACTGCCATTTTTCACAGAATACGGAGCAAAAATGGTGAACCTAAATGTGGACCTTAAAAATCACTAAGGCGATGTTCACACAATGTTCAAAAGTAAAAGTATGGACGTTGTTGCCATCGGCAACAACGGGCATACTTTGTGCGGTGTGTAACATAGCCTATTTTCTATGGGATCCCAGCCGGAGCATATACACATCGTATACGCTCCGGCCGGGATCCTGTACGGGGCCGCAAATAACTGACCTGTCAGTTCACACAATGAAGCGAGCGGCTCCGGCTGCTTGCTTCATTGTGTGCTGTGGGAGGTTCTGATGCGGGCGCATTCTGATGCGGACCGGGTCACGGAACGGCCGGTCTCATACGTAGTGTGAACATAGCCAAATTGTGTAAATGAGGCCTAAGTATAATATTCAATGCATCTATATAAAAAAGGTCAAATACATATTTTTTTTCTAATTTATTGAATATTTATCACGTTTTTAAAAAATGTCATTTTAGCTTATGAGAAGCTGATGTTTATGTAGCGCGGACATTCCGTCATGTTGTGGTATCTGGTGCTCAGAGAATATGACAAGCTGGACTGATATATCAGCAGCACAATGAAGTCATCTCCCATTTATAATAAGACAATGGGGCTTTGTATTGAGCTTCTCCTATTTGCTGAATAAGATCTACAACAGTGAGTGGTTAGAAATCTTGTATACAACATAGGAACCAGGGAAGGGATTGTTACTCAGAGTCTCACTGGTTTTTACCTCCAAGGACCACGGCCCTGACATATAAATGGGTACCAGCTACAGCAGAGACCAGGAGCAGCCCTTGAAGGGAACTAGTTAGTGGGCCCTTAGTCTTATCTCCTGTGGTGGGCTCAAGTTAGTCTAGTCTAACCATGAGGGCAGTTAAAGGGGTTTTCCAGTTTTGGGAAAACATGGCCACTTTCTTCCAGAGACAGCAAAACTATTGTCTCCAGTTCAGATGTGGTTTGTGTTCCAATGGAACTGAGTTGCAAAACCCCACTCAAACTGGAGACAAGAGAGGGTCTGTCTCTAGAAGAAAGTGGCAATGTCTTTCTAATGCTGGATAATACCTTTAAAGGGGACTTGTCACCCTGGCTGCTGGGGTGAAGCCCGCCCGACCCCCAGGTGCAGCCCCTTATACTTATCCCCCAAAGTCCCGGTCCCAGACTACGTCCAGCGGCAGAGAAGTCCTCGTCGGAAGCCGTGCACGTGCTCACCAGAGATGAGTCCAACGCCCATAGAGAATGAATGGAGCTTCCGACGGGGATTTCTCGATGACGGAAGGGATCCGGGACTGGGACTTCGAGGAAGGGGTAAGTATAAGGGGGTCCACCAGGGAATTGGGCGGGCTTCACCCCGGCAGCCAGGGTGACAGGTCCCCTTTAAGAAGTCTTGATAGAGTACAAAAGCCAGAATCCCCATTTCTGGACGCTTCTGATTATACGCTTGATCCACTTTAATTTTGCTATGGGACATCTAAGTTGAAAGTACCCTGATGGAGTCCTGGACTCTAGTGGTGTCACTATGACCATGTGGTGATGCCATCTTTAGCCAATATATAGTCAGTTCTTTAGAAGCTGTTGTTACGGCCGCGGCGGCGTCCCGCGTTCCGGGCCGCCGCCGCGACCGCTACCTGCCCTATGCAGCAGCCGGTGTCCATAGTCGGGGACCCGGCGCTGCTGTCACCTCGGCCCCGGGGGGCGCCTCACCTCTCCACGCTCCTGTCTCCCGCTGTGCCAGCCGGCGCGCGCGTCCCCGCCTCCTAGGGCGCGCGCGCGCCGGCTGTCTCAGATTTAAAGGGGCAGTGCGCTCCTAATTGGTAGTTGCACCCAATCACTCCCCTATAAATCCCAGCATGCCCTGTCCTTAGTGTTGGAGCCTCTACATGCTTCCCATAGCGTTTGGCCCAGCTCCCTGTTGTTCCTGTGTCCTGTCCGTTACCTGGTCCCTAGTCCCTGTTCCTGAGTCCTGTCCGTTACCTGGTCCCTAGTCCCTGTTCCTGGTTCCTGTTCCCCTGTCACTCCACCTGTTCCTGTGTCCAGCTTGTCACGTGCTCTCTCATCTGCAGACTATTGCCTGTGCCATCTCCAGCCACGCCTCGCCTGCCGACACCAGCAACCAAGCCAGGGGTAGCGACCTGGGGGTCGCCTGCCGCAGCAAGTCCATCCCGCCTTGCGGCGGGCTCTGGTGAAAACCAGCGGCCCCTTAGACTCCGCTCCCTGGTGAGGTTTGTGCCATCGCTGGTGCCGGTCCAGTGGATCCACTACTCCGGGCGTTACAGTAGGCTCCAACCATGGATCCCGGCGAGGTGCCAGATCTCCGTGACGTCGCCAGAGTGGTCGCGCAACAGGCTCAACAAATCCAGAAACAGTCACAGCAGATCCAGCAACTCACTGCCGCCTTACAGCAGCAGACTACTGCCCAGCGCACACCATCTCCTGACGCTGCTTCTTCACTCCGACTGGCTCTCCCAAGCAAGTACTCTGGGGACTCTAAGTTGTGCAGAGGATTCCTGACTCAGTGCACCATGCACATTGAACTTTTGAGTAGTCAGTTTTCCACCGAGCGCTCTAAAGTGGCTTTCATCATCAGCCTATTAGAGGGTAGAGCCCTGGCCTGGGCCACGCCACTGTGGGACCGTGATGATCCTGTTGCTGCCAATCTCCGGGCCTTCCTATTCGAGTTTCGCTCCGTCTTTGAGGAACCTGCCCGTGCTTCTTCGGCCGAGACTGCTCTCCTCAACCTCTCTCAAGGCAGCTCCTCTGTCGGTGACTACGCCATCCAGTTCCGCACCCTGGCAGCTGAATTGGACTGGAACGAGGCCGCCCTGTTGGCCACCTTCAAGAAGGGCCTGTCTAGTCGAGTGAGAGACGTGCTCGCTGCCCGAGACCTGCCTACCTCCCTGAACGAACTCATTCTACTGGCCACCCGAGTTGATACTCGTTTTTCGGAGAGGGAGGAGGAGGTTCGGCATGAACATTTACTAACCCATTCCCGTCGCCACCCCCAGCTGGCGCCGGTTTTCCAGAATCCTGACCTTTCGATGTCCCAGCCCTCTCCTGAGATTCCTATGCAGGTGGAACGGGCTCACCTGACGCCTGATGAAAGAATCCGGCGCCTGGAGCAGAATCTCTGTCTCTATTGCGGTGGTTCCGATCACTTCCGGCTGGGATGTTCCCTACGTCCCCAAACATCCGGAGGACGCTCGCACCTAGGTCCGGTGGGACAGGTGTCCCTAGGTGCGAATGCCACCATTCCAAGTCTGTCTATGCCTGTTTCCATCCGGACTCCCTCAGGACAAAATCATCAGACTACTGCCTTCCTCGATTCTGGCTCAGCAGGCAGTTTTATTGCGGCAACATTGGTCCAAAGATGGCGGCTACCCGTGACCCGACTAGCCAGGCCCCTGACTATCTCCTCGGTCACGGGCGAAATTCTTACCGACCGTGTGTACTACCAGACCGCATCTTTAGTCCTCCAGGTGGGTCCTTCACATCAAGAAGAGATATCCTTCTACGTCCTGCCCCATTCTTCCCCCGCGGTCCTCCTGGGACTCCCGTGGCTACAAGAACATGCCCCTCAGCTGGACTGGAGAACCGGGGAGATTCTCAGTTGGGGTCAGGACTGTTCCCACCAGTGTCTCAAGTCACCTCAGACCAAGTGTATTATGTCATTTCCTGTCCCGGCCAAGCCTCTATCCGGCCTACCGGCAGAAGACCAAGACTCGGCGGATGCCTTCTCTGCCGAGCTGTACCCTCTCCCCGTACCCAAGACTAAGGTCGTGTCCTCTCACCACCGGAAGAACTTACAGAAGGTCCCTTGCCACGTTATACCGCCTGATCGCCTAGTACCAGTCGTCACCTCCACTCTTCAGAGAGTACCCCCCGGAAAGACTCATGTTCACCCTGCGCTTCGAAGAGGTATTTTGAACTGGGGACATTCCTCGTTGGAGGCCGGGCACCCGGGAGTCCGTAAGACCGGCCAACGGATCTCTCGCCACTACTGGTGGCCCAGCCTATCCCAAGATGTCAAAGACTTTGTGGCTTCCTGTGCCATTTGCAGGCAAGAAAGAGGGGGAGGCCAAAGGGGGGGGGTACTGTTACGGCCGCGGCGGCGTCCCGCGTTCCGGGCCGCCGCCGCGACCGCTACCTGCCCTATGCAGCAGCCGGTGTCCATAGTCGGGGACCCGGCGCTGCTGTCACCTCGGCCCCGGGGGGCGCCTCACCTCTCCACGCTCCTGTCTCCCGCTGTGCCGGCCGGCGCGCGCGTCCCCGCCTCCTAGGGCGCGCGCGCGCCGGCTGTCTCAGATTTAAAGGGGCAGTGCGCTCCTAATTGGTAGTTGCACCCAATCACTCCCCTATAAATCCCAGCATGCCCTGTCCTTAGTGTTGGAGCCTCTACATGCTTCCCATAGCGTTTGGCCCAGCTCCCTGTTGTTCCTGTGTCCTGTCCGTTACCTGGTCCCTAGTCCCTGTTCCTGAGTCCTGTCCGTTACCTGGTCCCTAGTCCCTGTTCCTGGTTCCTGTTCCCCTGTCACTCCACCTGTTCCTGTGTCCAGCTTGTCACGTGCTCTCTCATCTGCAGACTATTGCCTGTGCCATCTCCAGCCACGCCTCGCCTGCCGACACCAGCAACCAAGCCAGGGGTAGCGACCTGGGGGTCGCCTGCCGCAGCAAGTCCATCCCGCCTTGCGGCGGGCTCTGGTGAAAACCAGCGGCCCCTTAGACTCCGCTCCCTGGTGAGGTTTGTGCCATCGCTGGTGCCGGTCCAGTGGATCCACTACTCCGGGCGTTACAGCTGTGGCTCAAAACCATTGACCACAGTCTGTAGAGTTGGCCCTAGACTTATTGGTTGTTTTTCCTATTCCTCCTGAAAATGTAATGTAAGAATACATTGACAATTGGGGTTTTCCATTCTCCTTGTCAGTAGGGTGAGTGTGCACACAGTCTGGAATGGTCAGCAGCAATGGGCCATTGGCCATTATGTGCACATAGGCCAGGTGAGATGGCTGATGCTTATGGCTTCTAGGTGGAGAGGGCTTGTTGTATATGGTTGTTACAGAAACAATTTGGCTGAGAATGAGGGTCAGGATATGGTGAGCCCCTTTAATGGGACTGAAATGCATAGACCTATATTTTTCCTGATCCTGTTCCGATACCCCAATACACAATCACTCTAAGCTCAGCTGGACAACTATGTAACTTTAATGGGGAGAGAAAAAAAAGCCGATGCCAGACAGCTCATCTCTAGGAAAACAAGAGAAAATAAACATCATCTGTCAGTGGAGACTCAGGAAGCCCCCATATACACTAGACAGTCTGCGGGTGGTGCTGAATTGGAAAGTTCATCAGACTGTAGAGGACCCAGAATAGTCTGTGCCCCATAGAGAGGCAGTCTACTGTAGTACAGACGTCACTACATGCATCTACATGTAATGTAATGGTGGTCACCAGGACTCAAAGACTATGTTGCTAGGCAACCAGAGGCCACCCTACTGAATACACTTCACTAGACAATGAGGAGCTATGTAACTATGTTTCTTGACTATTACAGACAATAGAGTCACTAAGCAGTGTCGGTCCTGTAGTGATACACATCATAGTGTCTATTTAAAGCCATAACAAGGTGACACACACGGACGCAGAGGCGTTAGATTGTCTCTATTGATACTCTGTGTATGTTGTTACAGTCAATAGTCCGAGGACACATACCTTGTCCGTTCTTCAGGGAATCATTAGCCGGATAATTATATTTCATCACCTGTCACAGTGGAGATGAAGGTGGGGCGGCCATTGTCTGGGCCCTTGGAGGCAACCCCACCCGAACTACAGAAACCTTTATACTGACCATAGATTTCTGGCCTTTAGTCCATGGCCGCTGGTGTCTAATTTGATACAGCGATTTAAATATTGTTTTATAAATGTCTCCACCCCTCTGGCACTGTAAGGGGGCACTTTCTGATGCACACTGTATGTGGGCACTGTCTGGTTGGCACTGGAACACTCTCTAGCCAGTGTTTAGGTGCACTTTCTGTCAAACACTGCGCACGGACACTGTCTACTTGGCACTGTTTATAGGCGAAGTATGACTAGTATTATTCATGGGTGCATTCTATGGCTAGTATTGTTTATGGGGGCACGCTATGGCTAGTATTGTATATGGTGGCAATCTATGGCTAGTATTGTTTACGGGGCACTCTATTGTTAGTAATGTTTATGGGGGAACTCTATGTTTAATATTGTTTATGGGGACACTCTATGGGGGCAATCTATTGCTAATATTGTTTATGGGGCACTCTGTGGCTAGTATTGTTTATGGGGAACTCTGTGGCTAGTATTGTTTATGGGGACACTCTATGGGTAATATTGTTTATGGGGGAACACTATGGATAACATTGTTTATGGGGACGCTCTATGGGGGCACTCTATTGCTAATATTGTTTATGGGGACACTCTATGGATAATATTGTTTATGGGGACACTCTATGGGGGCACTCTATTGCTAATATTGTTTATGGGGCACTTTCTGTCTTTGTGTGTGTGGTAAGTGTCGGACACTACGGCACTGGCTGAACACTTTGTGTGGGTACTGTCTGCTACAGGAAACATTGTTTCAAGTGTTAATTTTCCCTGCAGTGCCCCCAAAGGTCACATGACGCATTACAGTTTCCATTTAAATAGACACTGGTGGTAGTATTTAGGTCATGTATTGTACTAATATGTAGACACCAGTGGTAATATTTAGGGACTGTATGGTACTATTATCAGGGCCGGATTAAAGGGAGGGCACCAGGGGCACGTGCCGAGGGGCCTCCACCAATAGGGGGCCTCCACCAGCCCAAACCCGAAAGTGGTGTCTGGGAGCCAGTCCCATGCGCAAAAAGCATGTGGAAACCCTACCTAGACACAGTACTGGCCACACTGCATGCTGTCCAGGGAGGGAGGGGGGTGTAGGGTTAATCCTGTGTAAGCATCTCCCTCCTGGCAGGCTCAGACCCCCCCTGGTGGGTCTTTGAATGGATTATTCCTGTCAAGCTTCCGGGTGCCTGTCTCCTGCCGAGGTCCTCACTCCCCCCTCGCCCCTCACTGAGGAGAGGACAGCGCAGGACCTCAGCAAGGAAACCTGATCTCTGCAGCAGGGGTATGACATCATGGAGCATGCGGAGGATCTGTCACAGTGGCTGACAGGCTGAAGGAACAGAGAAGAGCCAGGAGAGAGAAGACCTGTCATCTGCCCAGATCAGGTGAGTATGAGGTTTTGTTTTGTATTGGCACATCAGAGCAGGGGTATGTACTATAGGGGCATATATCAGAACAGGGGTATATACTATAGGGGCATATATCAGAGCAGGGGTATATACTATAGGGGCATATATCAGAGCAGGGGTATATACAATGGGGGCATATATCAGAACAGGGGTATATACTACAGGGGCATATATCAGAGCCGAGGGCATATACTATATTACTATATGGAGGACATAGCAAGGGATCCTACATACAGGGGGTAACCCACATACCTACTCACCCCTCCCACATCCTGTCTCTAGGGCCTGGCATCTTCCTCTGGACTGCAGCCTCTAGGGACCATCATATGCAGAACAGAGGAGGATGCTGAGCCATACAGCCAGGAGTGGGGAGGGGAAGGTGCTAAGTCCCCTACAATAATCAGCCACATGTATAGATTGCTGTATGGTTTATTTGTGGAGGAAGAAAATGAGGGGGGGGGGGGGGGGGGGGGGGGGGGGGGGGGGGGGGGGGGGGGGAGCAACAAAATTGTTGCCCAGGGCCTCCACCAACCTTAATCCGGCCCTGACTATTATGTAGATTGTGGCCACTGGTGGTAGTTTTTTGGTATTTGTTATTTGACACAATAATCCTGGCTCCTTATAGTACCTTCATTGGCACAATATGGCACCTTCCTGTTATATATGTATTATTTGTTAATTAGATACTTTATATCACTACTTTCTGGGTATTGGATGGGCTTATTTCTCTCATTCTGCATCTATTATTGTGGCACTGTTTTTGTCACAGTATGGCACTGTGTATTGGTATTATTTAGAGTCTGTACACAGTGCTATTTGACCAACATTGCACACCTTCCAAAAGGTGAAGTTGGGTCAGCCCATATTTTCCCAGGGATACTCGTCTGTCGTTTTTTTCCATGTTCTAGCCACAGGGGACTTTTTTCTTCTAATAATTTTCATATAAAAGTTCTTTTGAAGAATTGTAGATACATAGTATAATAATCCCACTCCTGGTGCCTGATATACAATTCATACAATGTAAGTTATATACACAGCAGGGAATCCATTTTCATCTGACATTTCACATAAGGAGATAGCGCCGAGTCCCTACGGGCTGCAGTTACAGATGCGAAATTGCTCACTGAAGTTTTTCAAGTTTTAATTTAAAAAAATATAACTTTTGGCC
This sequence comes from Dendropsophus ebraccatus, assembly GCF_027789765.1. Taxonomy (NCBI): domain Eukaryota; kingdom Metazoa; phylum Chordata; class Amphibia; order Anura; family Hylidae; genus Dendropsophus; species Dendropsophus ebraccatus. The sequence goes on along the minus strand of NC_091459.1, from coordinate 129,945,091 downwards.
TTATTTGGAATTTAATGAATATCTCCTCATTCCGGTTCATAAACCGAATTCCAGAAGTGCAGTTGAGACTGACACAATATAGGAAAAGAGGGAGCTGGTTGTAAATAACCAAATACCTGCGTAGGATTAGATGCTATTCAGAGTCTGTGTAATAGCAAGTGACAGTCCCTCTGGGCGCTGTAATGACAGCCATTAGTGTTTGTCACCAAGCAGACGAACAGGACAAAAGGTTGGATTAGATTTTACAGGACTTCAAACAAGAGGAAAATCAGGGACAACATCATAACAATGCGGTTCCTCTGGAGAGGAGGCCTTGCACAGACATTTGTCACCCTATCAGCTCTGGACCTGTCTCTCTTAAGACCCTTTCACACGGGCCGATGATTGGCAAGTAGTATAGCAAGAAATGCTCCTTCGGCTGATAATCGGGCCTGGTTTGACAAATAAGAGTGCTGCCACCCTGATACTCCCAATCCCTTGACTTATCAGCTGCTTCTTGGTTCCTGATGAAGCTCAGTCCCTGCAGAAACTGCCCTGATGGAGGTGGGGCACCACTGTGACCAGTGATTGGCTAATCCGGGGCAGTACGTGCAGGTGTGGCACCTCATCAGGAACCAGGAAGTACTGACAAGGTCAGTATGGCAGATGTGGGGGGGTCAGGGTAGGTGCAGGCATCTGTAAAAGAAAAATATTAATTCAGCAGTGTACAACGTATTATTTTTGCCATGTATGGTGGTGGTATATCTAAATAGCCAGTGACGGACTGGCCCACCCGAAAACCTACATAAACACTATCTAAAATGTTGTTTCTCACTGGTTCTTGATTGGTGCGCCCCCCAGGATCATTTCCTCTGGTGGGCCCCAGTCTGATACTGTGTATAGCTGTGGTATTTGGCTAACATTATGACAATATACTTTATGTCACATATATTTGGCCACAGTATGGTGCCGCTATTGTTTGCTGGCAGTATATAATATAGGAGGACACCTACTGACATTACTACGCATAAGAGATGGCCATATACCTTCACAAGCTGTAGCCCAGTTACCCCGTACACATGAACATTTGGCTTCTTCAATTCTAGAGAGATCTAAAAGATTGGGTATTGAAATTTAACATGATCCTTCTCTTTTCTAACATCTTCTGTCGGGAGGGCCCCTACACATTAGATAATCAGCTGGTTTCACCAAGATCAATGGGTTTGGCTGACTGTCAGGCGGTTTTCCAGTGATTCTCTGTGTCAGCTACAGCTCTCTCTGCCTCATTCACAGCAAGAAGTCCCAGCACATTGTGAAGCACCAATAAGTTGTCAGATTACATACAACTAATCAGTTGTCTGTTCACGGACTTAACATAAGCGAACCTCACATCTGCCTGGAACACATGGATACAGTCTATGGCCTATGGCTGTACCCATGTTTTCCAGGACTCCCTAGTGCTGCATCCAACTTCTTCATCCACCAGTAATCAAATGCTGTACCCAAGTGTGCTTGAGGTTCACTCATCTCTATTGTCGTTCTATGGGAACTTCCTCAGGCCTCTTATAACCTCTGACATTACTTTTCTGCTCTGCAGCAACACACACAAAAAAAGTTGTTTTTTTTCCGCCCTCTTTCTGGCCCTTTTACTTTCTAACCCAGCATTGTAAGATTTTGCTGTGTAAGCCCCTTTAATGGTTATTTTGTACATGACTTGCTGTTCTGTAGGCCGTCTTGCTCAGTAACAGTTCCCAGAATTGTCTTCTACCCGGAGCCATCAACAAATGTGTTCCTTGTTAATGTTTTACTTTTACTGATGAGCCTGACGACTGATTGGACACACCGATCCTGCGGCTGTAATGTAAATTATTGTCCCCGTGGTACCACCAACCTTTCACTGCTGAACAGGACCAGTTACATAGATCTGTAGAGTTTTGCATGACTAAAATTAAAATAATGAAGTATAAAACATGGATTTCTACTCATGTTTATAGGCCATAAATCCTAAGGATCTCTACTGATCAGCAGAACGAGCGGCCATGATACTTGCTGGAACACTGTGACTTATCTGTTGCAAGTAGGGCCATACTGAGAGGCCATGAAGTTCTTGGCCACTCTTTCTGGAGACAGATGGAGGCCTTGTGGGTTGAACCCTAGCCATAAATCCCTTAGCATACACTGATCAGGACTTATCTTGGCTGCTTGTGATCAGGCTTATCATGACTGGCGTGATCAGGCCTGCTCCTTAACATCCAGAAGTTTGGAGACATCCATTTTTCTTTGAATTGTCCCATCAAAGGATCCTCAGTGGGTGCCCTGCAAATATGTCTAAAAATGGGTGTTTATTGGTAGTTCTGTGGGTGTTCCTCAGGGGTGGGGCTTAAACATTTAAAATTTGGGAAACATGTTTCCATATTTGCGCTACAAACAATATCAATTATATTGATTATTAATTATAGATTGTTATATTTTTATATAGATTGTCTTGGAAGAATGGATTTCACAATAGATATATGGTATATATGGTGTACATTTGGGGTAGGGAGGTTCCCTGACCCTCAGGTCTTGGTTGTTTTCATAACTCCGATAATACACATGGCCCGTTTGAGCTCCCTGTCTTCCTCCTATTCTTAAAGGGAATCTGACACTAGGTTTATGCTGGCTTAAATGAGGGCAGCATAAACTAGTGACAGAAATGCTGAACAGATTGGTGTATTATTCTGTTCATCCGTTCTCCTAATATGCAGGAGAATGGGATTCTTGCCACACCCATCCCAGGCGCTGGTTGAAAGTTGACTGCCTATACACAGCATAGATTGATAACTGCCAATCCGCAGCTGGTGGGCTGAGTTTGCTGGTGCTCATGAATATCCAGGACTACTGGTCTCACACATATAATGTTTGTGTTATTCAGGAAGATATCTCAGAATCAACTGCACAGGACAATGTAAGTAATGCATCATTCTGTTCCTCTTCTCTGTCACTAGTCTTATGCTAGAATAAGCCTAAGGGGTATTTCTGCTTAGATGAGCAGTAAATATTAAAATTGCCAATCGATTCTTTATTGCACTTTATATCTGTAGATGAATGTGGGTTTTATATTATTTTAACACAATTTATGCAAAAACGTATTTGGTTACAGACGCAGTTTTATCTTCAGTGGTTTTCCCTCCATCAGACACAGAACATAACGCCCCCCTCCACCCCCCCATGTACCGTACTTGTAGTGCTCCATATCAAAGACTTCCTGCTATTCCTTTAAATAACAATCTTGCCCGGCCAGAGTTGTCACAGCAACTTCACAATTGTCACTTCAAAGGTGGATGTCAGAGAGGAGCTAGAGAGGGACCGGAGTAATTAGGAGCGGGGACGAGGATTCGGTGATGTGACGGCTGACAGGGGAAACCATGTTTGATGTGAGAATCGGGGAAGACTTCAGACTGTATACAGGAATCTACTGATCTCAGTGTGAATCCCGGGACTTGTGCGACTCAACATCCCGGCGCTGATGTTTGGCGCTGCATAACCCGTGACTGTCAGCAAAATCCCTTTAAATTCTAGGGTCTTCTTATAATTACAAACATGTGCTATAGAGGAGCGTGGATTATAGGTTGTTTGTATGCTTTATTTGTCACAATTTGTTCAAGCCAACTCCGGTAAACATGGCTCATGGCCCCATCTGGGGGGGGGGGGGGCGGGAAGTAGAAGAGAGCCAAAGTGGATGACTTAGGAAAATTGTGTGACTCCCATTGACTTTAATAGAAATTGCGCAAACAGTGTAGACCTGCAAGCTACAATATTTACTTAACTCTCAGTTACATGAACAGCATAGCTCGAAGGGCTACACTGCTTGCACTAATGGAAGTCACAATATTTTCGTAACCTATTCACTTTACCTGTCTTCGGCTTTCTGACCACCTCCAGGCTGGAGGTGGTCGGGAGCCCTCAGTCTCATGATGGGTGGGACCTGCATCTAGGGGACATTGTGGAATATACTGTGGATATGTTACAAATGTCCCAGATGGTAAGATGCCTTTAAAGTGAATGTATTACGTAGACTTTCTACATAAATATGTTTTTATCTAATGTGTTTCTGTTTTGTAATGAAATGTAAGTTATTATAGGAGAAGCCATCGTGGCTGAGCTCTTTTCTACAGCATTTAGAGATATATAATACTTTACAGCCAGCCCCATAGGGTACTATTACATGGGCCGACTACGACCAGATAATTTTAGTAAACGAGTGTCGATTTGCTAGATCGGCGCTCGTTTACTGGACCTATAAGATGGTCCAATAATCGGGCAGTAAGGGCTGCATGGACATCGATAGTGATGTCCATGCAGCCCTCAACCAAACACCTGATACCTTACCTCTCCCCACTCCTGGTTTTCTCTCCTGTGCTCCGCAGCCTCCCTGTCCACGGCCTGTGATTGGCTGAGCGGCTGTCAGCTGATCGGCCGCTCAGATGCTGCAGCCGCCAGGACCGTGGAAGCTGCGGAGCACAGGAGAAAAGACCAGGAGCGGGGAGAGGTAAGGTGTCAGGTGTTTGGGCAATCATCAGATGTTCATTTTAGGTTCAAAGCTAAACCAACGATCAGCCGAAGATCATTGTCATCGGCTGATCGTTGTCTCTATTACACAGAGCGATAATCGGCCCAATTGAACGATTATCGCTCCATGTAATACGGCCCATAGACAACGTCAACAATAGATTGGCCCAGACCCTATTCATTATAATGGCAACAGTAACCATCATAGACCACTAAGGATTTATGTGGACATGTGGTAATGTAGAGGTGTATTTTGTGGGTACTATAAGGGAATATTATGGCCGGGTTTACATATGTCCGGCGGTGCGGCGGCGTTTCCCTGCGGCGCAGGAGAAAAGCGCCGGAGGGAAACGCATCTTTGAACTGATCCCATTGTTTTCAATGGGATCGTTCAAAATGTGCGGCGGTGAACTAGTGGCCGCCGCATCGCCGGACCGTCGGTGCGTTAGGACGCATCTTGCAGCGTCCTGGTGGACCGCCGCTCCGGTGATGCGGCGCCGCACCAATTCAATCGAATAGAGCGCCGGATGCCTCGCCGGGCAGGACGCATGCCGTTCGGCTCTGGCATCCGGCGTTCAGGCAAATAGTAACACAAAATAAACATATATCTCCCCCTGTGTGCTCTCCCCCTCCCCTATAGTCCCCCCTTGGTCCCCCAGTAGTATATTACCCCCCCTGTTTCTCCTCCAGTAGTATATAGCCCCCCTGTTGCCCCCCCAGTAATATTTAGCTTCCCTGTGTGCTCTCCCCCAATTAGTATACAGCATTGCTGTGCGCTCTCCCCCAATAGTATATAGCCCCCCATGTGCGCTCTCCCCCTCCCATATAGCCCCCCTGTGCGCTCTCCCCCTCCCATATAGCCCCCCTGTGCGCTCTCCCCCTCCCATATAGCCCCCCTGTGCGCTCTCCCCTTGTAGTATATAGCCCCCTGTAAGCTCCCCCAATTAGTATATAGCCCCCCTGTGCGCTCCCCCGCAAATCCCATTGAAAATGACAGGAAAACATACTGGGGAAAAAAATGTCAACTGATGAGCGCAACTTGTGACAACTGATGACAACTGATGGAAACTGATGGCAACTGATGGTTTTTAATGAAAACACGGATAGAAAAACTGATCACAACTGATGCATTTTTGGCATCAGTTGTGACATCAGTTGTGGTCAGTTTTTAGGCAAAAAACGCAACTGATGCCAACTTATATATGTAAACCCAGCCTATGTGTGCATAGTATTTATATCAGTACTGAACTTATTTTTTGTGTATTGTACTGTAATATCACACAGATACTAAGGGGCGTAACTAGAAATGGATAGGCCCCACAGCAAACTTTTCATTGGGCCCCCCAACTGACCACAAAACTGTCATGTGTAGTCATTAATATTTAACTGCAAGTGCTTGTTAGGACTGCTTGTACTTAAAGGGACATTTGCAGCACCCTGCAAATGATGACTGGTCAGGGGGACCAGTGTTTTGCAGGTTTGGGCCTCCTGATATGGCGGGCCCCATAGCAGTCGCTATGGTTGCTATGGTGCTAATTACACCCCTGCAGGTACTGTATAGGAGTATTGTGTTTTGTGGCCATTACCACTATATTAGTAATTAATAAAAGCCACTATACACAGAGCAATATTCCCCATATACAGTGACCATATAGCAGTAGTAATGGCAGACCACAGCAATAAAATGTGTATGTGTAGTAGCGCAGCTAAAGGCCCTATTCCACGGAACAATTATCGTTCATTAACTCGCTCCAACGACCGCTCGTTAACGATAATCGCTTCGTGGAATTAGTGTAAACGAGCGAACGACAAAGGCGAAATTGTTATATTGTCGTTCAAAATAGTTTTTCAGCATGTTGAAAAAAAGTCGTTGGTCTTTGAAAGATAATTCGCTAATCGGTTCGTAAAATTAGAAATCTTTCGTAAAAAGGTTTTAAAAAAGTAGGTGTGTCGTATGGTCATGATCAGCCCGGCGAACGTTTTAAATGACCATGTAACGACCGCAAAATAATCATTACACTACATATATCGTTCGCTAAAAAAAAAAACGTTTAGTGATCGTTAACGAGCGGTCATGGGAGCGCGTTTATGAACGATAATCGTTCCGTGGAATAGGGGTATAAGGGTGGGAGTACTACGCCAGGGGCCATCCAGGGGAACATACTGGCTCCCCAGCAGGCCAGACCGGTCCTGGCTAGGTTCCTTATTATATGCTTATTACACTCCTGTCCCTGGCCCAACTTGTGCACAGAGGGAGGAGGGACACACAAGATGTCAGAGGGAGGAGGGACAAAGTCGTCTGCAATTCTTTTTTGTCTCCTTTTAAAAAATTCAGTAATGAATATAGAAGATACATATCTATTATGTCGGTTGTATTCATAAGAGGTGCGCTACCCCACCTCTCCCCACTCCTGGCTGCCAACCTCGCCAACTAGACTGATTTGTGGCTACCAAGTTTAGAGGTGGTGGTAAGGATCAGAGAGGTGAAAGGGATTCACAAAGGTGGTAGGGTATTGTAGAGGTGATGGATGATCAGAGAGATTAGGGGTAGCAGAAGATTTGGCGGGGGGATCAAAGAGGTGGTGGTGGGGATCAGACAGGTGATGGGGGGGTCAGACAGGTGGGAGGTGAAAGAGAGAGGTGGCAGGGGATGGGAGAGGTGATGGGCACTGGAGAAGTGTCAGGGAACTGGCGAGAGGGCTGGAGAGATAGTGGGGAGGGGCAGTGAACTGGAGAGGTGTCAGGGGACTGGTGAGGGGGCAGGGGGCTGGAGAGGTGGTGGGGGAGTGGGGAGGGGGCAGTGGACTGGAGAAGTGTCAGGGAACTGGCAAGGGGGCTGGACAGGTAGTGGGGAGGGGGCAGTGGACTGGAGAGGTGTCAGGGGACTGGTGAGGGGGCAGGGGGCTGGAGAGGTGGTGGGGGAGTGGGGAGGGGGCAGTGGATTGGAGAAGTGTCAGGGAACTGGCGAGGGGGCAGGGGGCTGGAGAGGTGGTGGGGGAGTGGGGAGGGGGCAGTGGACTGGAGAAGTGTCAGGGAACTGGCAAGGGGGCTGGACAGGTAGTGGGGAGGGGGCAGTGGACTGGAGAGGTGTCAGGGGAATAGAGAGTGGGCAGGGGGCTGGAGAGGTGGCGGGAAACTGGAGAGGCGGTATGGGTCCTGGAGTGGGGACAGAAGACTGGAGAGGTGGCGGGGGGCTGGACAGTAGGCGGGTGGATTGGAAAAGTAACAGCCCCTTAAAAATTACAGTATCATACGAGTATGTATATATACACAAACACACACACAGCCATATTTATATAGATTTACACACACGTTATATGCACACTCACTTTATGCACACACACACACACACACATTATATTCAGCCTTGCACACACACACACACACACACACACATTGTGCTGTAGTCTGCCCAGATACCACCACCCTCTCTTAGTAGCATAGATATGCAGGATCCAGGTGAGTTAAGACACTTTGGGGGGCCCCTTTGTTGACAGGAGCCGTGGGCAGTTGCCCAGTTTGCCCCCCTCCCTCCCAATGTTGGCCCTGGCTATAATCAAACGTTTTACGTAACATTGTGGCTCCTATTGTGTCTAATGCTCCAACATACTAAACCTGCTGACACTGGGCTTCCTATTGTGTCTAATGCACAAACACAATAAACCTGCTTATATACTAGATGGTTTCTATTTGTGAATATTGTCTATTTGTGTATTTTGTTTGCTTCACAGTTATGATATATATATATTTGGGTTTTTTTTATTATATATTTTAGATTTTTACCATTTTAGATTGTAACCATTAAACTACCTATACCCTCTCCACTGGGTCTGACCTGAGAGCAGGCAAAGTACTTTGCTGTTATTATGATGGTATTATATGAGGGAATTATTTGTGCATGGTGTTGTGTACAATATTATGTCAGTACTGTATGGGAGTATTATTTGTGTATTATATGGCAGTATTATGTGTGAACTTTATGACTATTATTTGTGCACAGTATTATGTATTACTTTGGTACTATATGGCAATAGCATTTAAGCATTGTATGGTAGTGTGTACTGTATATAAGAATATCATGTTTGTATAGTATTATAAAGAACAGTATCGGTACTGTATGGGAGGATTATTTCTTTATTGGACAGTGTTATGTATGTACTGTATAAGATCATTAGTTGGACTTAGTATTTTTTTTTTTTATTGCTATAGTACTATATGAAAGTATTATGTGAGCATTGTATAGTAGGGGGTTCTAAATAGTGGACGCACAGACCTGTCAGTTCACACAATGGAGCGTGCGGCTCCGGCCCCTCTCTCCATTATGTGCAATGGTGAATTGAACCATTCAACAGAAATGAAGATCATCCGCCAGGTACAGCAGTACTGGCCGGGATGATCATCACTGACACTGGCCGTCCTGTGACCCGATGTGTGAACCCAAATACTGTATGGAGGTCTCATGATTTTTATTACTCTATGGCAGTCACATTGTTTATAATACTGTATGAGGGTCTCATGGTTTATAATACTATATGGAGGTCCCACATGCACACTATGTATAACATCAGCTGTTCTGTGACCTGGCCGGATCACAGAACGGCCGGTTTTACTGAAGATCATCCCATAATGACCTTCACTTCTGCTGAATTTGGATGCGGGCGCATCCGAATTCCCCGCTGCACACAATGGAACGTGCAACCGGAGCCGCACGCTCCATTGTGTGTACTGACAAGTTCTCTGCAGCCACTATTCAATGACATTTCATTTTTTTGTGTTCAGTACTATGTGTATACATTCCGTCCGGGATTCCCTCTAGCTGCAGCACAATGTAAGTTAAGTATTAATCACGGCCATGTTGCAAATCGGCAACAACGGCTGTGATTAATACTTAACTTACGTTGTGTGAACATGGCCTAATACTGTATGAAGGTCTCATGGTTTATAATATTGTATTGAGGTCTCATGGTTTATCATACTGTATGGCATTCTCATGGTTTATATTAATGTATACGTATAGGATTAACCTCCTCAAGCTTAAAACACATGAGGCAGGGGGCTTACAAAGGGTAAAGTTCTGCAGGTTTGTGCTAGAAGGGGTCCTGAAAGTGACTACAGATGTAACATTGGTTTGTATTAGAGACATTCTCTCATCATTCTACCCTTTAACTCCATCATAACTGTGATCGGGACTCTATCAGGATATGTACAGAGCCTTGTATGGGTGATACCATGTGCAGGCCAGGCTTTGTATGTGTAGTAACATCTGATCTTTAAGACCTGAGGGGAGATATGGAATTCTAATAATTTTCAGAGGCGTGGGAGTCCGGAGTCCCTCCCGTGTAGCACAGCACAGTCACTACACACGCTGCTGCCATCTCCCAATATTACTTTCTATAGACATATAAAGGAATCTTATTTTACAATATGACACCTTATACAGCCATACAATAATATAAAACTGATACAAACCCATAAAAAACAGGAATAAATCAGAAAGAGTTAAGCCTGTGTTCACACGTTGCAGCACTGTTGTGGTACCGCGGCGGTATTACTGTGATTATACAGTAGTGTGACAGTGCTGCAATGTGTGACCAAAGCCTCAACTACAACTAAAAAGCCCATAGCCTCCTAATTCATCCAATAAACAAGTCCCCTACACAATGGAGCTGATCACATGTTTCCATCATCATATTGATGGGTTTTACGTTTTTTTCCTCTGTCAGTTTCTTGTTTCACCATATCACCGTACGTCAAACAAATCCCCAAAAATTTAAACCGAGAAGTGGGCGTGTTCTTAAAAGCTCACCATAACCAACATATTTATTAAGCAAACCGTTTTAAAAAAATTTTTTTTGAAGGTTTTCACTTCTTAAAACCATGCATCTGAAGTAAACAAGTCTCTGGCAGGCTTTATCTGCAACTTTGTAGCCAGTGGCGTAGCTACCATGAACTGTTATGGCGCCCGGGCAGTAAGGGGGCCCGACCCTGGCGAATCATTATCTGCCTTCATGGTACACCACTCTTAGAGCCCCCTGATCGCAGCAGCACCTACCCCCTCTTCCCATACACATTTGGCGGGCGCAGCGTTGCTGGTGTCATGTGTGTGCTGGGGACCTGCCAAAACACCGGAATACTGCGCCGGGCCAAGTGAGTATGGGGCTCGGGGATGTCATGTCACTGACAGCTCCCCCCCCCCCCCCCGACAGCTGGGGGACCCATACTGGATTTATGGGGCCCCATGACTCCTAGCTATGCCCCTGTTCTTTGTAATGCTGGGATGGTTATTCACAGTCAGTTCATTGGGAACTTGACCTCAGGTTAACCCTCCCAGCATTACAGAGATGCTACCAGGGGCGGATTAACTTTACTAAGGGCCCCGGGCTGTTCACTAAGCTTGGGCTCCCCCAACCCACTGTAACTATGGTGGCACTAACTTAAGTCTTTTTCCTCCATAATGCAGCCTGTAAAGGACCTGTGGTGACATCATTGTCACATGATAAGGTCCTGCAATATATTCTCTAATGTTACTGCATTGTCTCCTGGCGGCAGTTTTGCCCTGATTTGTACAAAATTGCGGTAAAAAGCAGAGATTTTTATGCAAATCATGGCTGAACATAAGTCTGTTTGGGGGCCATGGGCCCCTCTGGAGCTCAGGGCCCGGGCTACCGCCCAAAACGGACCTATTATAATCTGCTACTGGATGCTACAATGTTGCAGATTTTTTGGTTCAAGTAAATACCTCCCCCCCCCCCCCCCCCCCCCCCCAAATAAATAAATAAATAAATAATCAGCAATGGATTCTAGAATTCTGGAATATTCTCAGGCCAGCTACAGGACCTACTGGTTTGCTATTTTCTAGATGCAATGAAGTTCAGTGGCCAAACCTACATCACATCCATGCTGCATTATTGTGTGTTATGGTTCGGATTTCCAGGGTGGTTCTATAGCGTATTGTGTGACACCAGGCACCAGTTTTAGTATTCTGGTGCAGGAAAACAGGATGGCAAATAAACAGTGTGGGGCAATAGACCCAGAAGCTGAGCTGGTGCCACCAGTAGGGGGAGTCAGTGGATATCCTGCAGTAACAGTCATAACTCTGACCCTGTCCCAGGTCCGCCACCTATTACAACCTTTAGACTTCTAGGTTGCCTGTTAGTGTTATACACTGCAATACAGTATAAGTATTGCTGTGAGCTATGGAGTAATTTCATGGCTTAGTCCCTTAGTTTACGAATAAAATATTACTGTACTGAAAGAGTAGTAGATGCTTGGAACAAACTACCAGCAGATGTGGTGGGTAAATTTACAATAACTGAATGTAAACCTGCCTGGGATAAACCTATTTTTATCCTAAGATAATAAGGAGGGAAATACTAAAAAGACAGACTAGATGGCCCAGGGTGATGACAATCTTCTATGTTTCAAAAAACTAGAGCTAAAAAAAAATCCCTCATACAGCTTCATTACCAATTGCCAATCCCTCCAATTGTGGGGTGTCAAGGAGTTGTCACAGCAGCTGGGGGTCCGTTACAGTGTAACAGGATACTGGTAAAATACACTGAAATACAGAAGTATTGCAGACTATCAGGGTATTGTGCAAAGTGATCACATCCTGAGAGGACCAAAAAAATATAAAGTGTAAAAAAAAAAAAAAAAATTAAAGTATTAAAATTGAAAGTATTAAAAATAGCGACCTTTTCCTGTGCTTTAAGAAGACAACAGAGCATTTGTTAAGTAATAAAACATAAACACTGGTTGGTATCACTGTACGGATAAGTTCATGGTTCTCTCTGCATCCAGTGTCCAGTGTCATAAAACTCCCATCGATTTCAATAGAAATTTTAAAATGTTTGGAAAAGTGACACTTCAATCTCTACAGGGTACCACAAAGATGGCAGTAGGAGTGGATGATTGGAGTTACCAGCGCCCCCTGTCCTCAGGTTGTGTGCGGTATTACAACTAAGGTCTGTTCATTCCAATGAAACTAAGCTGCAATACCCTGCCTAACCTGAGGACAAGAGTGGCGCTGTTTCTGAAAGAAAGCAACTATATTTTTTCTAATCCTAGACTACCCCTTTAAGACTGCCCAGGTAACAGGTTGGACTTTAACAACTTAATTCCCATGTTCCTGCTACAGATAAAGTGGATGTTCGGACAAATATTCCCCCAAAATGTCACTGCAGGGACCTGTTTCTGGACTAAAGATGGATATACAGGTTTCCTTAAGAAAGAAAGAAACTTTCAGTTTTCTATGGAATCTCCCCCAATAACATAGCAACAGATACAATGACATAAAAGCATTACTACAAGTAACATTGGGATGGACTGACCACAGCTGCCCCAGAACATCTTGCTCAAAACGTGTGATAATCAAATCAATTAGTGAGCCAAGAAGTTCTGCAGCAGCAGCAGCGAGCACTCACTATAACAAGCATACAAGACTGAGTGACATGAACACAACAAGTGTCTTGGAGCAGATGCTGCTGGGATGTAAGTGAATCTAGAGGAAATGGAGGAGAGGAATAAGCGGCCGGGATGACAGTGACACGGAGAGACCCCGGGGTACAGTACCTTCCCGCTGCAGCGGCGGCAGGATCCGGGCTGAGCTCCCGGGCTGTCAGATGGGGCCAAGCAGCTGAGTGTGCAGCCAGAGCAGCTCACAAACAGGGTGTGTGTATGAGAAGTGAGACAGAGGAGGAGGCGGGAGGAGGCAGCAGCGGATCACAGCACCAGCACATACACAAACAATCCACAACTCCCTCACACCATCACAACATGCTACGTACCGTACACAACTAACACGGTGCATTATATCACAGATACAGTGCTACACAACTCCCTCACACCATCACAACATGCTACGTACCGTACACAGCTAACACGGTGCATCATATCACAGCACCAGCACATACACAAACAATCCACAACTCCCTCACACCATCACAACATGCTACGTACCGTACACAACTAACACGGTGCGTCATATCACAGATACAGTGCTACACAACTCCCTCACACCCTAACAACATGCTACGTACCGTACACAACTAACACAGTGCATTATATCACAGATACGGTGCTACACAACTCCCTCACACCATCACAACATGCTACGTACCGTACACAGCTAACACGGTGCATCATATCACAGCACCAGCACATACACAAACAATCCACAACTCCCTCACACCATCACAACATGCTATGTAGTGTACACAACTAACACAGTGCATCATATCACAGATACAGTGCCACACAACTTCCTCACACCATCACAACATGCTACGTACCGTACACAGCTAACACGGTGCATCATATCACAGCACCAGCACATACACAAACAATCCACAACTCCCTCACACCATCACAACATGCTATGTAGTGTACACAACTAACACAGTGCATTATATCACAGATACAGTGCTACACAACTCCCTCACAACATCACAACATGCTACGTACCGTATACAACTAACACAGTGTATCACGTCACAGCACCAGCACATACACAAACAATCTACAACTTCCTCACACCATCACAACATGCTATGTACCGTACACAGCTAACACAGTGCATTACATCACAGATACAGTGCTACACAACTCCCTCACACTATCAAAACAATGCTACCTACCATACACAACTAACACAGTGCATCATATCACAGATATAGTGCTACACAACTCCCTCACACCATCACAACAATGCTATGTACCGTACTCAACTAACACTGTGCATCATATCACAGCACCAGCACATACACAAACAGTCCACAACTTCTTCACGCCATCACAACAATGCTACGTAGTGTACACAACTAACACGGTGCATCATATCACAGATACAGTGCTACACAACTCCCTCACACCATCACAACAATGCTATGTACCGTACTCAACTAACACAGTACATCATATCACAGCACCAGCACATACACAAACAATCCACAACTCCCTTACACCATCACAACATGCTACGTAGTGTACACAACTAACACAGTGCATTATATCACAGATACAGTGCAACACAACCCACAACTTTTTTGCACCATCACAATGCTACGTACCAACTAACACAGTGTATTGCATCACAGATACAGTGCAACACAATCCACAACCTCCTCACACATTCATAACAATGCTACGTAGTACTAACACAGTGCATCACATCACAGCCAGATACAGTGCAACACAACCCACAACTTCTTTGCATCATCACAACAATGATACTTGTAGTACTCAACTATCACAGTGCATTATATAACAACCAGATACAGTGCAACACACCTTCCTCACACCATCACACAATACTACACACAGTACAGAACTAATACAGTGCATCATATCACAGCCAGATATATTGCGACACAATTTACATTACAGCTCCACAACTGTAGTACAGCATGTCCAGATATAGTGTAACACAAGACACAACCCCATAACAATTACCATACTAGTCCCTAATGCTGCGTTTACACAGAACGATTATCGTTTAAATTTTCGTGATACCAATCGCATTTGAGCAATAATCTGCTCATGTAAACGCAGCGAACGATCAAGTGACGAGTGAGAAATTGTTCATTTTGATCTTTCAACATGTTCTCAAATCGTCGTTGGTCGCTCGCTAAAAATTCGCAGATCGCTTTGTGTAAACAGTCTGCCACCGATTCGCCCTATGTGTGAGATGGGCTTAAGCAATCTTAAAACAACCGCAATATCGAATTTTCCAAACGATCTATCAGTCTGTCTAAACGCTGATTGTAATAAAAAAAACACATCGTTACTTCGAAATCGTTAATCGTTTGATTGGGCGAATTATCGCTCTGTGTAAACGCAGCACAAGTCTACAGTGTATGACAGTGTACAGTATTCAGCTGTAGCACATCACTACTAGATACAATGTAACAATACACAAAACCCCACAGCCATACACCATGTAACTCAATGCTCAAGCCTGCAGCTGTAATGCATCATGGGCCGCTACAGTGTAACACTATATACTGCTCAGCTGTAACACATCACTAGCAGGTAGTGTGGAACACAATCCTCTCAGCATTATAACACTACTAGATATAGCAGCAGCAGCAGCACACTGTACACAACTATCACACTGCAACATGTGGTGTGAGATGTTATACAGCTGTAAATCACAGGACTAGATACAATGTATCACATTATACAGCTGCTAAAATGTATTACAATATAAAGCAATACACAAGTACATAGATAGAGATAGATAGAGAGAGATAGATAGATAGATAGATAGGAGATAGATAGAAGAGATAGATAGATAGATAGGAGAGATAGATAGAGAGAGAGAGAGAGATAGATAGATAGATAGATAGATAGATAGATAGATAGATAGATAGATAGACCTTGTTATGTGGTAGATGGAGCCGAGCAGATTGATATATTGATTGTGAAAAGAATATCAGTAGTACTTATATACTGTTTATTTAAACCCTTTCTCACTGTGGGCATCAGAGTCCAGGGGGCGGTTCTAGTTGGTGATTGACAGCTATTTCTATGTGCACACTTATACAAGGAAGTCTGTCAATCACTGAGGGAGACCGCCCACTGGACACCTAAGCATAGAGCTCGGAATACATAAAATACAATCTTTCCCCATAATAAAATATACCAATCTGCTCGGCTCCTCCTGTTCTATAACCTGATGCTAGTAGAACTAAAGATATAGATAAAGGCTCTGGCCTTTTAAGTCCAGGTTTCCTTGTGGACAATATGCTAATCCAGTTCTATCCTGGGACTTCCTCTTTACGTATAACAGAGGACTCTCTATAGAGTTACTATGGAAATGTTTCTTTGAACTTCCCATTTACTGGAGAGATAAAAAGAGAACCAGGCTGAGGGCCGATGTATTACTAAGGGGAGGATAATCACATCACCATCTATAGCACAGTCATTTACAAAGCATTGAAAGCAGCCATAGGGGAAATCATTTGTTTCCATTGTATAATGGTAAAAATGAGACACGTTATGCATCAACCCTGGGTCAGGAAACTCTCTCTGTCTGCAATGGCTGATACCAGTGAGCAATAGCTTGCATTGAAATGGAAAGACTTCAGATACGGAGTGTCCCTTTTAACCGGCAGCCCTCCCGCTTTTGCAAAACTACAATGTCCATCATGCCTGGACAGCCAACGGCTGTCCAGGCATGATGGACATTGTAGTTTTGCAACAGCTGAAGCTTCTACATCCCTGCTTTAAAGGGATTGTCCAGCAAAAATAATTTTCTTTCAAGTCAACTGGTTTCAGAAAGTTGTATAGATTTGTAATATTATTCTATTTAAAAATCTCAAGTCTTTTAGTACTTATCAGCTGCTGTGTGTCCTGCAGGAAGTGGTATATTCTCTCCAGTCTGACACAGTGCTCTCTGCTGCCACCTCTGTCCATGTCAGGAACTTTCCAGAGCAGGAGAGGGATTTGCTGCTGCTGGACAGTTCCTGACATGGACAGAGGTGGCAGCAGAGAGAATACACCAGTTCCTGCAGGACACACAGCAGCTGATAAGTACAAGTAAATAGAAGTACATTATGAATCTGTATAACTTTCTGAAACCAGTTTATTTGAAAGAAATTTTTTTTCGCAAAATAATGGCTGTAAAGTGAGCTGATGCATGTGGTACTGAGAAGGGTTAATAAAGTTCACCTTCTATTCAGTTAGGGGACTGTCACTTGTCTCAGAACTTTCGCATGGAGTTCCTCTTTGAAGACTATTTAGAGGATTCCTCCGTCTACCCACACAGAAAGCTTTGAACGCCGCCACCGCCTCTTCGTTGTCTATGACAGTTCCAGAAGTTCCTACATAGCAAGGAAACATCAATTACCATTGGAATAATATGTAATGTTATGTAATACATGCTGCAGAGCTGTATACACGAGACTTGCCCCAAATTTCATAAAGGAAACCTCTGGGGTGACCCCTATTGAGCCTCGTACTTCTCAGGGATTTTTTTATTTATTTATTTATTTTTTAAATAAATATCATATAATAATAGATCCCATTTATGCTTGTGTAATTTGGTGATCAAAAATGCCATTCTGCCTCGCTTCCTTCTTTTATCATCGCCAAGTGATTACTTGTAGAACACCAGTAGAACACCAGTCCCCATGTCACAGTGCCGAACACACCCTCAGCACATCAGCGCACTATGTCAGACATTTGTCTCCTTCACCAACTTTCATCTAGAAAACCCCTTCAGAAAAAGTGTTTCTCTACGGAAAACCCCTTTAAAGCGTCACTGTCGTTTATATTTTTTGGCAGAAATCAATAGTACAGGCGATTTTAAGAAACTTTGTAATTGGGTTTATTAGCCGAAAAAAGAATTTTTATCATGAAAAAGCAGTTTGAAGCTCTCCCACTGTCTTCATGATTCTCTATGGAGAGGGGAGGGGTGGAGGAAGATGAGGCACCAAAACAGGACAACAAAGAGTTAATTTACAGCTACATCACCTGGCTATCTCCTCTGAAGTCAGCACTGACCTTTCTGACCTCTGAATACTGGCTTTCACACAGATCCCACTGTGTAATCCTTTTGTCTCTGCTCCTCCCCCCTTTCCTCTCCATAGGTTACACAGGGTTCGACTGATGTAAAAGATTCGAGATTTCCTGATAATGAGCAGTGAATGAGAGAGAGGAGGGGGGGGGAGGGGCTGGGGAAAGTCTTTTTGAATGCACATAATGGCATATTTGCCTAATAAACCCAATTACAAAGTTTCTTAAAATCACATGTACTATTGATTTCTGCAAAAACAAACAAAAAGAAAATTCCACATAGATATATGGCGTACAATGGCCTCCTGATTCGCCCTGTCGGAGGGTGTATAGAAAAAGGTCAGACTTGTTGAGTTTCTACTTTCTGATCTTTTTTGTTCTAGGGAAAAGGAGTTACTGCAACTACCCTGAAGCGGGCCATACATTTCATACAGCTGTTGGTACAGCTATTTCTATTAATCCCGCCATACATATGCACCCTCAGCTCAGCAGAGCATGCAGGGGTGTTGCAGGATACCTGCATTCTGTAATTGCATTGGCTGTATAGGAGATGAGTTTGCTGCTGGGTGGGTCTGCTGATCAGACCACATGGACAGGGAGTGACAACTTCTCTGACTGCCACATGATAGCCCACAGGACTGTTATCTCAGTGACTATACAGGATGATTCTTTCACAATAACATTCAAACGAAACAAAAATAGAATTATCAGAATAAACCACCCTAACACCACGTGCTACAAAAATTAAGAGGGGGGGAACAATGAATCACTAGGAAGTTAAAATTAAAACTACAACTAGTTTTGCAGCAGCTGTAAAGCCACCGGTTGGAGGTCATGTGTGCGTCTACCGTCTACAGTACTAGAGGAGCTTGTTTCAGTGCCGTTTTGTGATGCGGAAAGCCGGAAAGGCCCTTCAAAGCCAGAGAGGTTTAACATATAGCAGCTTATCTTTATAGGACGTTGCACTTTTTCTTAGCACCCTTCAGTTTAAAAAGTTTTTGTGGTGAAATTGAAACAAAAAATGCAATTGCACAATTCTGTGGGATGACCGTGAGTTCACCATATAGTGGTTTCCATTTGCTTTTGCCATTTCTTCCATGTTCCCCAATTTTTTACAAGGAATGTGTTTCACGTGCTGGGCAGCAGCTTGTGTAGAATCAGTGAGCAGCAGAGCAGGAAAGCAGGGTCTCAGCAGTGGATCTGCGTTGTGTGTGAAGACAGTGAGAAATAAACACTATGTAATAGAGGGACATGCCGGCAGTTGCAGATAGCAGCATCTGAGCTTGCTCCACACTTGGCCAGCTGATATATGCCATACATGTATGACATATGGAGGGAAGGGGTTAATTTTGAAATGTTATCTGTCAAAATTATATTAAAAAAATCTAATTAAACTAGTTACATGCAGTAAAGTACCTGTCATGTCTTTTAGGTTCAATTTACACAGAAAGATTATCTGACAGATTATCTGCCAAAGATTTGAGGCCAAAGCCAGAAACAGACTATAAACAGAGATCAGGTCATAAAGGAAAGCTTGAGATTTCTCCTCTTTTCAAATCCATTCCTGGCTTAGGCTTCAAATCTTTGGCAGATAATCTTTCTGTGTAAATGTGTTATTCAGCACAATGAGTAAATGCCCATAGAGCAGGGGGAAAAAGTAATCAAACCCTTTGGAATCTCTACACTGATTAGTAACAGCGGTGAGTAATGCTGCGTTTACACGAAACGATAATTGGCCCGATCGTACGATTAACGATGTTGGAGTAACGATTTTTTTTTCATAACGATCAGCGTTTAGACGGTACAATATATCGTACGGAAATTCATTTTGCGATCGCTTAAGCCTATCTCACACATTGGTTAAATTGGCGAACGACGTGGAACGATCTGCAAATTTTTTGCGAACGACGATTTTAGAACATGTTGTGAGATCAAAATGAATGATTTCTCGTTCGTCGTTTGATCGTTCGCAGCGTTTACACGTACGATTATCGTTCGAATTTGATCGTTATCGCGCGAATGCGCACGATAATCCTTCCGTGTAAACGCAGCATAAGACACAAATATAGACAAACTCTAAACTAATAGCTCACGTCTTTAGGTCCATGTACTTACTGAAGGCCTAAAGTGGAGCATCATTTAGTATAAAGTAGGAAGAGAAGAGCCCGGCACTCACCTAATCAGTTTGCTTGTCTATTCAAGGTGCAATATGCATAGGTTTACAGGATGCGTTTCGGCCAATAGTGGCCTTCATCAGCTTGGCTAACCTGATGATAGACATGTTTTGGCCAATAGTGGCCTTTATCAGCTTGGCTAACCTGATGATGGACGTGTTTCGGTCAATAGTGGCCTTCGTCAGCTTGGCTAAGCTGATGAAGGTCACTATTGGCCAAAACGCGTCCTGTAAAGCTATGTATGTTGCACCTTGAATAAACTAGCAAATTAATTTGGTGAGTGCCGGGCTCTTATATTCATCTATTGCTGGACCCATCCACACCACTTCGAGGTGTCGTCCTTCTACTGTCATTAATATATAGTATGTCTTATAAAATGTTAGGCACTATGGGTAAGATTTATCAAACATGGTGTAAAATGAAACTGGCTCAGGTGCCCCTAGCAACCAATCAGATTCCACCTTTCATTCCACACAGACTCTTTGGAAAATGAAAAGTGGAATCTGATTGGTTGCTAGGGGCAACTGAGCCAGTTTAACTTTACTCCATGTTTGATAAATCTCCCCTTATATGTATTTTTTATTATTCCCATTGTATACACTTTCATCAGATGAGATTTCACACTCAGGTCACTGACTACGAGTAACTCTCAAAGAGCAAATAAGGGTCCTGGGTTCTTATAGTGGTGACAAAAGCTCCATTCAGGCATTATTAAGGTGCTTATTTCCACGCTTCTTTGTCAGGACTACGATAGGGAGGGTACATGGTATTGTGCTGTGCTGGGGCCCGTCCTTGCTCCTTACACTTCATTCATTATAACCAGTGTTGGACTCCCTCCAAGGCCAAAGCTGGTGCACGGTGTCAATGCTGAAAGACTTGAACGGCCTTTTATTTCCAAGGGTACTAGAGTTCAAGCTGAACCCTTCCTCTACGTCACAACACTTCTCCTGTATTTTTTTTCTGCATATTTTCCGCTTCCTAGACCTACAGGGAAGGAAAAAGTAAAAAAAAAAAAAAGTTTCTCCAGATTTGGCGAAGGGTTAAGGAATTTCTTCAGTGTTACGGTTTCCTGAGGCCCATACAGTTACCTCATTGTCACCGTATTATTATTAGCTGCCTGCACTATAATAGAGATGAATGTGGAATATAAGTAGTTGGGGGGTATAGTCACCCCATGACCGGCTATATAGAAGGTTATCCTCTCAGTAAAAGTTCTCAGGGACGGCACAGCGCCTGGCCCATAAATTGGGTACTTGGGAATGTAATGTGAAACCTGAAATGCTTACTACAAATATAATTTCAGACAATAAAAAGCTGTATATTGCTAATGGGGTCAGTTTTAAAGTGGCACTCTGGCGAAAATATTTTTCTTTCAAATCAATGGTTTTAGAAAGTTATAAAGATTTGTAATTTACTTCTACTTAAAAATCTCCAGTCTTCCAGTATTTATCAGCTGCTTTATGTCCTGCAGGAAGTGGTGTATTTTTTCCAGTCTTACACAGTGCTCTCTGCTGCCACCTTTGTCCATGTCAGGAACTGTTCAGACCAAGAGAGGTTTACTATGGGGATTTGCTCCTGCTCTGGACAGTTCCTGTATGGGACAGAGGTGGCAGCAGAGAGCACTGTGTCAGACTGGAAAGAATACACCACTTTCTGCAGAACATACAGCAGCTGATAAGTACTGAAAGATTGGAGATTATTTAAATAGAAGTAAATTACAAATCTATATAACTAGAGTACCCCTTTAACCCTTTGAGGACTAGGCCCAAAATGACCCAGTGGACCGCGCAAATTTTGATCTTAGTGTTTCCGCTTTTCCCTCCTCCCCTTCTAAGAGCTCTAGCACTCTCAGTTTTCTATCTACAAGCCATGTACTGTAAGTGCTTGTTTGTTACAGGAATAGTTGTACTGTGTAATGGCGTCTTTCATTTTACCATAACATGTGTGATGGAATTCGAAAATTATTATTTATGAAGATATAAATAGGTGAAATCGTAAAAAAGAATGCAATATGGTAACGTTTAGGCGGTTCCTGTGTCTACGTAATGTACTATATGGTAACAGCGAGATGATACTATTATTCTATAGGTCAGTCCGAACACAACCATATGCAGGTTACTGGGTTTTTTAATGTTATATATATTTTTTTTATGAAAGTAAATTTTTTAAGGAGTTAATGACACGCGGCAGCGCGATCGCTGCAGCGTGTCATTACCGGTGAGGTCCCGGCTGCTTACTGCAGCTGGCCCCCACCTCCTTTATAGCGGGAGAACCACCCAGGACGTACAGTTACGTCCAGGGTCGTCTGATGACAGACTTCCATGCCATAACTGTACAGGGTCGTCTAGGGGTTAAGGACCACAGTCATTGGGTCTCTGATTTAGTTTTATTAGCTTTACTATACAGAGCTATATATAAGTCTCCAACACCACCATTGGACAACCGCAGGGCAAGGGGTACAGCTAAGCACATATATAGGGCTTATATTTATGGTTATCTACCTATGGTCCATTTTATTTTTGTCCAAAACATATCCAGAAGGATAAAGACACATATAGGCCTTTCATTGTCCATCAACAATTTAAAGAAGACCTGTCACCCCCCGTGCCGGGGTGACAGGCTCCCGACCCCCAGCTAAATCCCCTTATACAGGCCTCATCCTGTCGAGTCCCGCTGCCGGAGCCGGTCCCGGGACGGACACATCCCGGTCTGAAGCCACGCGCTGTAGGGAGAGGTCCGGCGTCCATAGAGAATGAATGGAGCCGGACTCATCTCTGCAGCGCGCGCACGGCTCCATTCATTCAATATGGACACCGGACCTATCTTCACAGACCAGAGGCGTCATCATGACTGAGGTTCGGAGGAAAAGGGGTACGGGCCACGGTGGGGGGGGGGGGGTGTTGCTCAGACAATCCGGAATACCGAACGATTTCCTGACGTGCATCCACCGTCTGAGCCGGGTTTCCGAACGAAAATAGGACAGGATCTATAAAATCCTGACCTATTTTCCGGAACGGACACCCTTCAGGAAAAATCCTGAAGGGTGTTTGCCACTAGTTTAACCCTATGAGTCCGGAAATCCGGGCAGATTTTCTGGACGTGTGAAGGGGGCCTAAAGAGTAAACATTGTAGTACATTGTATTAAATAAATACAGTTAAAGTTATTCTGACAAAAACTGGCGGTGTCTTCAAGGGGCTATGACCTTACACACTGTATAGGATACACATAACAGTGGGGTTCCCAGGGAGTTGGGCATAGAACTGCTGAGAACAATGTCAAGACACAGCGTCCAGCAGCGAAGGAATTTGCTCAGTGTATGGCTTCCTGAGGCCCATACAGTAACCTCATTGTCATCTTGTGATTAGTCCCTATTCTATAATGAAATGGATAACGTAGCTCATTTGTAATATACAAAGGATCCTAAATTCTGATCTACAGTATATATTGGCTTTTTACTTAAAGGGATATTCCCATCTCAACTAACATAGTTATACTTGGAGGACTCATCAAGTTCACATACTTTTGCAGATACGGTAAGTGGATTGAACCCCAAGGGCCACAATAAGCTAGGTGAATGTCTATAGACAAAATGCAAGAAATGTATCGCACAGGTATGGACTTACTCAAGCATGGTTTAAGGCACTATCACTGTCCAAAGTGTACTCTCCAATCCTTGATGTGGTATTGTTATATGTCCTAGGGGGAGTAATAACCTGCAGCATCATATGTCCTAGGAGGAGTAATAACCTGCAACATCATATGTCCTAGGGGGAGTAATAACCTGCAGCATCATATGTCCTAGGAGGAGTAATAACCTGCAACATCATATGTCCTAGGAGGAGTAATAACCTGCAGCATCATATGTCCTAAAGGGAGTAATAACCTGCAGCATCATATGTCCTAGTGGGAGTAATAACCTGCAGCATCATATGTCCTAGTGGGAGTAATAACCTGCAGCATCATATGTCCTAGGGGGAGTAATAACCTACAGCATAATATGTCCTAGGGGGAGTAGTAACCTGCAACATCCTATGTCCTAGGAGGAGTAATAACCTGCAGCATCATATGTCCTAGGGGGAGTAATAACCTGCAGCATCATATGTCCTAGGGGGAGTAATAACCTGCAGCATCATATGTCCTAGGGGGAGTAATAACCTGCAGCATCATATGTCCTAGGGGGAGTAATAACCTGCAGCATCATATGTCCTAGGGGGAGTAATAACCTGCAGCATCATATGTCCTAGTGGGAGTAATAACCTGCAGCATCATATGTCCTAGGGGGAGTAATAACCTGCAGCATCATATGTCCTAGGGGGAGTAATAACCTGCAGCATCATATGTCCTAGGGGGAGTAATAACCTGCAGCATCATATGTCCTAGTGGGAGTAATAACCTGCTTCATCATATGTCAAAGAGGGAGTAATAACCTGCAGCATCAAATGCCCTAGGGTTAGTAATAACCTGCTGCATCATATGTCCTAGGGGGAGTAATAACCTTCCGCATCATATGTCCTAGTGGAGTAATAACCTGCAGCATCAAATGTCCTGGGGGGGAGTAATAACCTGCGGCATCAAATGTCCTAGGGGGGGAGTAATAACTTTACACTGGGGAGTGACTGGTAGAGAAGAATCTGGGTGTACTCATAGATAATACAGAACGGCACACAATGTCAATCAGCTACTTCTAAGGCCAGCAGGATATTGTCATGTGTTAGGGTCAGGGATATAATATTACCGCTTTATAAAGCTTTGGTGCAGCCTCATCTGGAGTATGCTGATTATTTTTGGAACCCGATATATATATAGCCATGACGTAGCACAGGTATGTAGTTACAACCTGGCTGAGGGGACCCTTCTTACCCTGCCATACCACCCTTGAGTGGTGAGGCAGTGCTGCGGGAGCACAGGGACAGGTAAGTATAGATTCTTTATTCTGTTCTTGCACACCCCTGTCTGCAGGGGGCGTTTCATTTTGGCTGGACCTATCCTTTAAGTTTCATATCAAGTGTTTCAGAAGTGTCTGAGGAGAATAAGCTTCAAGCAAGACATGCTGCTTATAAGAGCCTCTGCGCCTACCCCAGCACCTTCTAAAACGTACCATTTCTCATTCCACACTGCAATATGTTCTACGTTCTACAACCCTCTTCTTACTGTCCAGGGTTGGATAAATGGATAAAGTCAAGGGCCCCCTGGCATTTGATACACTAAGGCAGTGAATTTCAACCATTTTTGAGCCGCGGCACACTTTTTATACTTTAAAAATCCTGGGCCTCACACCACCAACCAAAATGGCACAAAATGACACTAAAACAGTACATATTATACATATAGTTAATATAGATTCTAAATGTATTTATACTCACTCAGTGTGAAACCTGGGCCTGTTTTCTTCTCCCCCCTGTGCTTCTCTCCACCATACTTCTCCCCCCTGTGCTTCTCTCCACCATACTTCTCCCCCCTACTTCTATCCTGTGCTTCTCTCCACCATACTTCTCCCCCCTGCTTCTCTCCTGTGCTTCTCTCCCCCCTGCTTCTCTCCCCCCTGCTTCTCTCCCCCATGCTTCTCTCCCCCATGCTTCTCTCCTGTGCTTCTCTCCCCCATGCTTCTCTCCTGTGCTTCTCTCTACCATACTTCTCCCCCCTGCTTCTCTCCTGTGCTTCTCTCCCCCATGCTTCTCTCCTGTGCTTCTCTCCACCATACTTCTCCCCCCTGCTTCTCTCCTGTGCTTCTCTCCCCCATACTTCTCCCCAGGGTCGGATTAAAGGGAGGGCACCAGGGGCACGTGCCCTGGGGCCTCCACCACTAGGGGGCCTCCACCAGCCCAAATATGAAAGTAGGGTTTTTGAGGAAAAAAAGCAAACAGTAGAGGATACACAACCTCACACAGAGTGTTGTGTATCCTCACTGTTTGCTGCTAACCATGGCTGCAGCAGCCTGTGTTTCCTGTGACTCCTGCTTCTCCTGTGAGGACTTTAATATGGCTTGGAGACAGGAAACCAGGGCAGTTGCAGGACGGGATACCCTGCTCTGTGTGTGTGTGTGTGTGTGTGTGTATGTCTGTGTGTGTGTCTGTGTAAAACACACACAAACTTGCCTGTTACACATACATATCTTTTATTAATGCTCACACACATACAGCTCTGCTACTCTCCACATTGCCCCCTTAATGCCCCCCCCCTAGTTTCCACAACAATGCCCACATTTTGTGATGAGACCCAATACCCCTTCAGTGGCACAGTGCACAGTATTGCTGTGCTGGACAAATAGCCTCTGTCCCCATTACCACATGATGTCTGCCATGTTGCTATTATATAGCATCTAGATTAGCCAAGCTGAAGTTGGTTTCTAATTCAGCAGTTTTTTATTCAGAGGATTTTTATTTTTCCTGTTTTAGCCATTATTCTTACAGAAAATGTAAACTATTCATAACCTGCTTGTAAGTGAGCTGCCCTGAGGGGATTGGTGATAAATATGGCCAAAAGGACCCCACGGTTGGCATAAAAATGGGCATCAAAGTAAAAACACAAAATTATGATTTAAAAATAAAATTGACTTTGGACCACTGATCTCACACTGATAATAAACAGGGAGGGGCCCCGCATGGAATTAAATGAAAACTGACGGTTTTCAACATTGAATTAGAAAGAAATGAAATGATCTACAAACATTTTCACTGAAATTCATGAAGAGCTTGGTGTCACAGCCGTGTATAATGTTCATGAACATTATAAATACCCCACAGTAAGGCAGCCATTTGTATGGATGGCTGTATATATATATATATATATATATATATATATATATATATATATATAATTTTTTTTTTTTTTTTTTTTTTTTGGGGGGGGGGGGGGGGGGGGGGGGTCGGGGGGGGAGAATGAGAGGCCCCAAACAAAATTGTTGCCCGGGGCCTCCACCAAACTTCTCTCCACCAAACTTCTCTCCACCAAACTTCTCTCCCCCCTGCTTCTCTCCACCATACTTCTCTCCCCCCTGCTTCTCTCCACCATACTTCTCTCCCCCCTGCTTCTCTCCACCAAACTTCTCTCTCCCCCTTCCTCCTCACCTCCTCGGAGATGGTCGCCGCTGCTGTCCGCCTCACCTACTGGCAGCCTGTAGGGCCCAAACGTGCTCCTCCAATCAGCGGAGACCGGGAGTGTGGTGCGCTGCAGCGGGCCGTAGCGCACACGTTGATTGGATTCGTGCATCACAGCCCGCCTCAGTGCACCACGCAACCACCCACATTATAATCCGCCACTGATTGCTGCGCATTGCCGGGGAAAAAAACACAGGGGCACCATAGTTTGGGGAACTTTCCCCGCGGCACACCCGACCATGTGTCGCGGCACACTGGTTGAAAATCTCTGCACTAAGGACACTACACTAGCATTGTCACCTTGCCACATAACACATACAATGCGCAACTGCACCCAGCTAGCTGTGCACCATACCATCTGTTGCAATCCCTTATGGGTACCACACTAAGAAAAATGGCAGTAGGGACCATTCCACCATATAAAATATCAGACATTTATTAAATTTAACACTGGTGTGACACCAGTCAATGTGTATGGTGTCCAGTAATGGAGCCTATCTAATGTATCGCTCTTCTAAGGGTCTAATGTGCCCCGGCATTGGCAGTCCATCTATTAGGGTATAAAACTTTTTCATTCATATGTTCAGGTTCAAATATTTGGGTCAATAATATCTATATTAAGGCTCGGTCTAGTCATATGCATGTGGGTGGCTGCTACACGTGTATACATAATGCAGGGTAAAATAAGATATATAGATGTTTTCTATGTATCTCCGGGCATAGACAATGTTGGGTTGGCACAGAATCCAGTCCAATAATAAACCCTGGCATCAAGACTATAATTTTTCACCTCAATTAATTCTCTGTTGGCGCAATAGGAACAACTGAGGATACAAACAACTAATGGAAAAAGAAGCCTGTGGGAGGTGAGTGTTTATTCATGTGTTCAGTGATGTAGTCCTGTTAGCCTATGGGGAGAGCGAGGATTGGCAAGTGCTGAAATACTGATCTGCAAAGTGACAGAAGGAGATATTACTTAAAGGGCAATTCCAGAAGAAATCGTTATTAACATCAATGTTACAATTACAATTAAATTATTGATTTATTTTTAAATTAGGAATCAGCCGCAGATTTTATAGACTATGGGGTGAGATTTATCAAACAGGTGTAAAGTACAATTGGCTCAGTTGCCCCTAGCAACCAATCAGATTCCACTTTTCATTCCTCATAGAGGCTAGGTTCACACTGCGTTTTTGCAATCCGTTTTTTGCAAGAAATGGATGTAAAAAACAGATGCAACCGTGTGCATCTGTTTTTCCAGTGACTTTCATTATTAAAAAAATGGATCAAAACGCATCCATTTTTTTTTTTTGACGGACACAAAAACGTGGTCGACCAAGTTTTTTGTCTGTCAAAAAAAAACGGATTCGTTCTGATCCGTTTTTTTTTTTTTTTATGAAAGTCAATGGAAAAACAGATGCACACAGTTGCATCTGTTTTTTCCATCCGTTTTTCCAACAGTTTCTTGCAAAAAACGGGTGAAAAAAAACGGATTGCAAAAACGCAGTGTGAACCTAGCCAGATTCTTTGAAAAATGAAAGGTGGAATGTTTGATAAATGGTGAAATGTTTGATAAATCTCCCCCTAGGAGCCTTATAATTACCAACAGGAGAGGAAAATGGAAGTGACAACTGACTGGAACATATGTATGACTTATGTCACTTCCAAACCTCTTCAACCTTCAATATTGCCCCAATATATACAAGAATATAACTACTATAAGGCTATGTTAACACAATGTAATTTCCACGGGAATAACGGCCGTTGTTATAACGGCCGTGATTCCCACGGAACTTACGTAGTGCTGCCTTCTGAGGGAATCCTGGCCGGAGTGTATACACATAGTATACACTCCGGCCAGGATCCCTAGCGGCACCGTAGAAAACTGACATGTCAGTTTCCTGCGGCCTCTATTCATTGAATAGTGGCCGCAGAAAACCCTGTCAGTGCACACTATGGAGCGACTGGCTCCAGCCGCACGCTCCATTGTGTGCAGTGGGGAGTTCTGATTCGGGCGCGCACTGATGCGCCCGAATCAGAACTCTGCGGCGCTAAACATGATCTCTTCAGAGATCGGCCGTTCTGTGATCCGGCCGGGTCACGGAACGCCCGGTCTCTTACAGTGTGTGAACATAGCCTAATACTGTTCCTATACACTACTATATCACTGCTTCTATATACAAGAATATAAGTACTATAATGAAATGAAAAGGAACAGAGTCTTGCACTCACCAACTGAAAGATACAGGTGATTTATTTCGGACACATCAGACTTGATTCAGCGGGGAGAGGGAAGGTGGTAGGCAGGTGCTCTCCTGTGAACGCACCTGCCTACCACCTTCCCTCTCCCCGCTGAATCAAGTCTGATGTGTCCGAAATAAACTATCAATATCTTTCAGTTGGTGAGTGCAAGACTCCTTTTCATTTCATTTATACCTCTACATTTCGTCTCTGCACCGCTGCTGCGTGGATAGGACACGTTTGTTATGTGCTACAGTCTCCAGTCCTCTGCGTCCTGCTAGAGTGTGTCCCGTATCAGCTAGTGCCGGTCTGCCTTGCCTCAACTCTATAAGTACTATAATACTGCCTCCTATATACAAGAATATAACTACTATAATACTGCTCCTATATACTGGAATATAACTACTATAATACTGCTCCTATATACAAGAATATACTACTATAATACTGCTCCTATATACAAGAATATAACTACTATAATACTGCTCCTATATACAAGAATATAACTACTATAATACTGCCTCCTATATACAAGAATATAACTACTATAATACTGCTTCTATATACATGAATATAACTACTATAATACTGCTCCTATATACAAGAATATAACTACTATAATACTGCTCCTATATACAAGAATATAACTACTATAATACTGCCTCCTATATACAAGAATATAACTACTATAATACTGCTCCTATATACATGAATATAACTACTATAATACTGCTCCTATATACAAGAATATAACTACTAAAATACTGCTCCTATATACAAGAATATAACTACTATAATACTGCTCCCTATATACCAGGTGACCTGACGAAGCGCGATAGCGTGAAAACATTTGTCTGATTGCACCTGCTCCTCCACCTTCCCCCTTCCCTGCCTTGTTCATTCCTGGATGAATAAATGAATGTTTTTCGGCATCTAAATGGTGAGTGACCGCCTCTCTTTCTCTACCTTGTTCCATATTGGACTGTTTTCTTTGGCGTTGTGCACCTCCATGAGCCGTATCCACATCCAGGTGGGAGTCTGCCCTCCATAGGACTGCTTATACAGTGTGTATTCCCGTAGTGCCAGCCACCCAGTCTTCACCTTGTATAACTACTATAATACTGCTCCTATAGACAAGAATATAACTACTATAATACTGCTCCTATAGACAAGAATATAACTACTATAATACTGCTTCTATATACAAGAATATAACTACTATAATACTGCCCCTATATACAAGAATATAACCAACAATACTGCCCCTAGCAGTCACAGTCTCACAGATAATCATATTCACATATAACATTTTCTAGACAGGTATGTGACAGTAGTGGATCAGTCCAGGTATCAGCGAGTCTCTCCCTTACACAGATTTGTACCTACACCCCTCTGTATAAAGCGACACTTGTACCTCTGGTTCTGCAGGAACACCTCCGGACCTGTCACTGACTATGACATATGAATTTCCTGTCTAAGGTGGAGTTGTTTTTTATTACTATCATTTTTTTTTTTATAGTTGATTAATGGAACAGTAAACTAGAAAGCAGCTTTTGATAGGTCGTCAGTAATGTACCTGCTCAGGTACATGCTCAGGATTCTGTCACCAGGGTGGGGCTATGATTGATTGGAGCTGAAGGGGTATCTTGTAGGGCTCGTCAAGTTATTTATTTTTACAAATGCAAACTTCTCCTTCTCCTGGTATGCAGCTCTTTAAACCCCCCCACACCCAGCCGCCCTCCATTGCTGACTAGGTTACCAACCACCACTCTGCTCTAAAAGCAGTGGTCTCGCTATTATATATATTTATAGGCTATGTTCAGACAATGTAAGAGACCGGCTTTTCTGTGACAGAAAAGAAAAGATCATCCCGCATCATAACTCCCCACTGCATACTAAACCATAGCTTTATATACCAACAATACCATTGCTTTTAGGGCAGGGCAGTGGTCGGTAACCTAGACAACCAGCTATAATGGGGGAGGGGGGGGGGAAATCAAGAGAAGGAGACAACTTTGTGTTTCTAAAAACATCTAACTTGATGATCCCTACAAGTACAACTATATTATTTAAGATGGGAATACCCCTTAAATAAACTAAAAGTAAAAAAATAAAATCAGAATGCCGTATACATGGGTAATGCTACCCTACTGTACACATAGAAAACAACACAACATAGTGTATATACATATACATAATGCTACCTTATATTACACATAAATAATACCATAGTATAAATGAATACTGTCCTGCTGTACAACATAGATAATACCACTGTTCTGTGTACTGTACAAGTAACTTATGCTGCCATATATTACATATAAATAAGAATACCATATAGTATAAATGAATAATCCTGTCCTGATGTACAACTCAGATAATATTACTAAGCCGTGCAAATAATTAATGCCGCCACACATAATATGTAAAAAATACCACAATGCAGATGCACAATCATGAAATCATCCATGTAATTTTTGTGGTTGAACACATTGCCACCTAGTGTCCATTATAGGCATATACGGCATCTCAGGATAGTGGAAGCTTGGATATTGATATTTTATTGTTTTATACTACAGTAGTTTATTTATAGGGGTTCTCCAGGCAAGGACATTTTTTTGATATGTGCTTAGGGATAGGATAATATTATTAAAGCACACTTACCTCCCTTGGCGCGGACCGTATCTCACCTGCTCTGTCCTGCTGTGTGGCTGTTTCCGGGGCCTATTGTTGTGACATTGCCAATTAGCGGCTGTGGTAGGACAATGCTGCAGCCACTGGTGGCTGGGTGGGCCTGCAATGCCAAGACAACATGTCCTGGGAGTGGCCGCACAGCAGGACAGAGAGGGTGATATGCTGTCAGCGCCACGGGAGGTAAGTATGCTTTATTATTTTTAAACATCCAAACCCCGAGCATATATATATATATATATATATATATATATAGAAAATTCGAGAAGAGGCGGCACTCCAATATATGGTGAAAAATGAAAATGATTTATTCACCCATCAATGTGCAACGTTTCGATCTCCCAATGAGATCTTTTTCAAGCAACACACAAGAGTGGAACATCAACAGGTATATAACCCCCAAGGGTCCACCCCCAGTGCCTCCCCCAATTAATTACATCATACCATATAATAAAGTAAAAATAAGTGCATCAGTGTACATCGTACAAAATTCATGTGCATACAGCCATAGTAATATATAAGGGCTGTGGAAAAAGTCCATGATCGGTAAGCCATTGCTTCATATAGTCTAAATAAAACTAATAATCAAAAGAGTCCACAATCCTTAGGGTTAATGGAGGGGGCCGTCACTCACCACGTAGACCTATCAAGCAGCTGTTCCTTCTCACGCTCCATGTGTCCGCTTCTGTTTGTAAACATCGCTAATGGGCATGCGTGAGAGAACGCAAAAAGGCTGGGACAGCCGAAGAGAACGTCATCACATCGGGTCATCGTCCGGAACTTGCGCATGCGCGCCACGGAAACCTGGGTCATGGAAGCCATCTTAGAAATGGGAAAAGGACCCTTGCATGAAGCATTCTCCCAGGATCCATGGCAACCACCCTGGAGCCACCTAGTTGATCGCAACCTATTCAGGTAAGGGCATTTCATCACACACAGAGCGCTGTAGCACGCGGGACATGTATCCCAGCACCCGCACGGTGTCACTCAGGGAATACGTCCAGCTGGTTGGTACCCTGTCTTCATGGGGAAAGAGAAAATTAAAATCTTCCATCTTCCCTGGACCGGGACCTTCCTTGTTCGCTATATGCAACTCCATAATATGCAATGTCGCCCAAACCCTAGTGGAAAGGTGGAGTATGGGTGGTGCAATCCGGTATATGACTAAGCGATGACGTCCCTTAGGCACTCCAGTAAAAAAATCATATCAGGAAAATACTAATGGTGAGCATACGAGCCTCGATCCATAACCAGATCTAAAATAAAAGGAAAGGAAAAGGAATATCATTAGTACCGATCAAGTAGAACCACAATCCAAAAAACATTGTGCTAGTGTTATTGTTAGTGTTGGAAGTGTATAAATATTAAAACTAAAGGGACTAATACACAATATCACGGACTAAGTAGAAAATAACCTGGGAAGTTCTGGGATCTGTCACATAAAGGCTCTCAACGAGAAATCAATATTCAACCCCATAGGGTGTAACGTATTTAGTTTAGCTATCCATTGTGCTTCTCTTCTTTTTAACATATTCTGTCTATTCCCACCTCTCCGAGGGGGTGGTATGTGGTCAATTATACAAAATTTCAGTTGCTGTAATGAGTGTCCATGTAGTTTAAAGTGACGTGGTACTGGTAATTCGCATTTTTCTGTACGGATAGACGATTTATGATTGTTTAACCTCGTGCGACACTCAGTTGTCGTTTCCCCCACGTATAACATGGGGCAAGGGCATTGCAGGACATAAATAATATACTCCGATTTACATGTGAGATGATATTTTAGTCTATATTGTTTTTGTGTGATGGGATGTATAAAACGATCCCCTTTCATCATAAGTGGACAGTTCTCACAGTTCATGCAAGGGAAACTCCCGGGTTTCAAGGAAGAGGCAAGATCAGTTTTGGGGGGGACACAATCTGCATGCACCAGTTTATCTCGAAGATTAGGGGCCCTCCTGTAAGAGAATAGTGGTGGGGATTGTAATAGGTTAACATTAGGATAAAATCTGGACAATACACTCCAATGTTTCCTAATAATAGCTGCTATTGCTGGACTCTGTTCACAAAACATCGTAACAAACGGTATTCTCTCACTGACCTTCCTATTCTTAGTAACCTGTCCTCCCACGGACTTCTCTGCCTTCACCATCTCGATACTACGCTTAATGAGTTTGGTCGGATACCCCCTTGTGGTGAATTTATTCCCCATTTCCTCTAACCTTTTCTCATAAATGGTCTGGTCATCTACTATGCGTGTAACCCGCAATAGCTGACTACGTGGGAGGGATTCTTCCATCTTTCGTGGGTGCAGACTATTATACATCAATAGATTATTTTTATCCGTGGGTTTAAGGTATATGTCAGTGAGTAGAGCCCCATCCTGTATATATACCCATGTATCCAAAAATTGCACCCCCACCTGTGATGACGTCATGGTAAATTTAATGTCACTATCCGTCTCATTCAGAAAGCAAAAGAAATCTTCCAATTCGGTCTGTGTCCCCTGCCAAATGAGAAAGATATCGTCTATGTATCTCCACCACCCGAGCACTTTGCCAAAGTGGTGGGACACATAGACGACAGTCTCCTCAAGGTCGGCCATAACAATATTTGCATAAGTAGGGGCCATATTGGACCCCATCGCCGTCCCCTTGCATTGGACATAGAACCTGTCCTCAAATAAAAAGTAGTTACATGTTAGGAGAATTTCTAACAAGTTTATCAGAAATTCTTTGCAGTCACTCCACCTTTCCACTAGGGTTTGGGCGACATTGCATATTATGGAGTTGCATATAGCGAACAAGGAAGGTCCCGGTCCAGGGAAGATGGAAGATTTTAATTTTCTCTTTCCCCATGAAGACAGGGTACCAACCAGCTGGACGTATTCCCTGAGTGACACCGTGCGGGTGCTGGGATACATGTCCCGCGTGCTACAGCGCTCTGTGTGTGATGAAATGCCCTTACCTGAATAGGTTGCGATCAACTAGGTGGCTCCAGGGTGGTTGCCATGGATCCTGGGAGAATGCTTCATGCAAGGGTCCTTTTCCCATTTCTAAGATGGCTTCCATGACCCAGGTTTCCGTGGCGCGCATGCGCAAGTTCCGGACGATGACCCGATGTGATGACGTTCTCTTCGGCTGTCCCAGCCTTTTGCGTTCTCTCACGCATGCCCATTAGCGATGTTTACAAACAGAAGCGGACACATGGAGCGTGAGAAGGAACAGCTGCTTGATAGGTCTACGTGGTGAGTGACGGCCCCCTCCATTAACCCTAAGGATCATGGACTCTTTTGATTATTAGTTTTATTTAGACTATATGAAGCAATGGCTTACCGATCATGGACTTTTTCCACAGCCCTTATATATTACTATGGC
The DNA here is from genome assembly GCF_027789765.1 of Dendropsophus ebraccatus. NCBI lineage: Eukaryota > Metazoa > Chordata > Amphibia > Anura > Hylidae > Dendropsophus > Dendropsophus ebraccatus. Next base: position 129,909,465 of record NC_091459.1, on the reverse strand, counting down.
TGTATGCACATGAATTTTGTACGATGTACACTGATGCACTTATTTTTACTTTATTATATGGTATGATGTAATTAATTGGGGGAGGCACTGGGGGTGGACCCTTGGGGGTTATATACCTGTTGATGTTCCACTCTTGTGTGTTGCTTGAAAAAGATCTCATTGGGAGATCGAAACGTTGCACATTGATGGGTGAATAAATCATTTTCATTTTTCACCATATATTGGAGTGCCGCCTCTTCTCGAATTTTCTGTTACCTAAGTGGTCTTGGAGCCCGCCCACTGAGGTTGAAGCACCCACTTGAGCCACAGAGCCTACACAGTGCCGTCCAGCTCCATATTTCTATTTTATATATATATATATATATATATATGAATGAAAAAAAGGCCCTTGTCGGAATATCCCTAAAAAAGTCCTGTAGTAGAACTGGATCCCACAGCCACATATACAGTATCATACCTCCCAACTTGTGCAAAGAGCAAAGAGGGACATGTGCGCCGCGGTCCCCATAGCCACGCCCCAAAGCGACCCTCCATAGCCACGCCCCCATAGCAACCCTCCATAGCCACGCCCCCATAGCAACCCTCCATAGCCACTCCCCTACAGTCACCACATGCTGCTGACTGAATAGTGCCCTATACAGTATCCAATCCCACCAAAAATGCCCTATATAGTATCCAATCCCCCATTATAGTGCCCCACATAGTATCCAATGCCCCCATATAGTGACCAACATAGTATCCAATCCCCACATAGTGCCCCACATAGTGTCCAATCCCCCACATAGTGCCCCACATAGAATCCAATCCCCCATTATAGTGCCCCACATAGTATCCAATGCCCCCATATAGTGACCAACATAGTATCCAATCCCCCACATGGTGCCCAATCCCCCACATAGTGCCCCACATAGAATCCAATCCCCCACATAGTGCCCCACATAGTATCCAATGCCCCCATATAGAGCCCCACATAGTAGCCTATGCCCCCATATAGTGCCCCACATAGTAGCCAATGCCCCCATATAGTGCCCACATAGTAGCCAATCCCTATATAGTGCCCCACATAGTAGCCAATCCCCCATATAGTGCCCCACATAGTATCCAATCCCCTCATATAGTGCCCCACATAGTAGCCAATCCCCATATAGTGCCCCACATAGTAGCCAATGCCCCCATATAGTGCCCCACATATTATCCAATCCCCCATATAGTGCCCCACATAGTAGCCAATGCCCCCATATAGTGCCCCACATAGTAGCCAATCCCCCATATATGCCCACATAGTAGCCAATCCCCCATATAGTGCCCCACATAGTATCCAATCCCCCATTATAGTGCCCCACATAGTAGCCAATCCCCATATAGTGCCCCACATAGTAGCCAATCCCCATATAGTGCCCCACATAGTAGCCAATGCCCCCATATAGAGCCCCACATAGTAGCCTATGCCCCCATATAGTGCCCCACATAGTAGCCAATGCCCCCATATAGTGCCCACATAGTAGCCAATCCCTATATAGTGCCCCACATAGTAGCCAATCCCCCATATAGTGCCCCACATAGTATCCAATCCCCTCATATAGTGCCCCACATAGTAGCCAATCCCCATATAGTGCCCCACATAGTAGCCAATCCCTCCATATAGTGCCCCACATAGTAGCCAATCCCTCCATATAGTGCCCCACATAGTAGCCAATCCCTCCATATACTGCCCCACATAGTAGCCAATCCCTCCATATAGTGCCCCACATAGTAGCCAATGCCCCCATATATGCCCCACATAGTAGCCAATCCCCCATATATGACCCACATAGTAGCCAATCTTCCATATAGTGCCCCACATAGTAGCCAATCCCCCATATATGCCCCACATAGTAGCCAATGCCCCCATATATGCCCCACATAGTAGCCAATCCCCCATATAGTGCCCCACATAGTAGCCAATCCCCCATATAGAGCCCCACATAGTAGCCAATGCCCCCATATATGCCCCACATAGTAGTCAATCCCCCATATAGTGCCCCACATAGTAGCCAATCCCCCATATATGCCCCACATAGTAGCCAATGCCCCCAAATATGCCCCACATAGTAGCCAATGCCCCCATATATGCCCCACATAGTAGCCAATCCCCCATATAGTGCCCCACATATTATCCAATCCCCCCATATAGTAGCCAATCCCCCATATAGCGCCCCACAGAGTAGCCAATTCCCCCCATTAGTGTGGCCCCAGCGGAAAAAAACAATAAACCAGTAACTCACCTGTCCGCCGGTCCCAGCAGCTCCTCTCCCGGCAGAGCGCGCACTCCCGTCATCCTCTGGGGCGGGCAGCAGGGTACAGAGTCACTGACTGTGCCGGAAGTGATTCATGATGGAGGCGGCAGGTCACTTCCGGCACAGTCAGTGTCTCTGTCACCCGCTGCCCGCCCCGGAGGATGACGGGAGTGCGCGCTCTGCTGGGACAGGAGCTGCTGGGACCGGAGGACAGATGAGTTACTGATTTATTGTTTTTTTCGGTGGGGCCACATATAATGCGGGACACGGGGGGCCGTTCCCGGGACAGCGGGACAGAACCGCGAAAACGGGACTGTCCCGCGAAATCCGGGACGGTTGGGAGGTATGAAGTATGACGCCGGCAGTACATACCTATGTGTATTGTGTGGAATACACTGCCCCCTGGTGTCCGTCACTCTATACTCTATAAACAATTCTCGAAAGTCAAAACGCATTTATTTAATACGGAAACCAGCACCCTTATTACCCCCAGAAACATAACTTAGAATTCCTACACATTTTCTCCCCCCAGTTTTATGACTCTTTGATGCTTTTGTCGTTCATTATAAAAGGTGTGGAGATGCCGGGGATTGAACCCGGGGCCTCATACATGCAAAGCATGCGCTCTACCACTGAGCTACATCCCCTACCTGTTAGCTAGCTTCACATCACATAATGGGATTATTGATTCCAGCTTCCTATCAGATGTTGTAATACAATTGTACATGATTTTTTTTTTCTAGCCATGGCAGCCATGTTATTTCAATTTTAACATACAGTATATCCAAATAGGGTGCACTCTATATAGGACACTATTACTATGTGAGGCACTATATGGAGAAACATTGGGGGGTGGCTGACTTCTATATAGGGCACCACTGTGGGCGCTACTATGTAGGAAACTATTGTGGGGATTTATCATATAATTTATCATAATGCAAAGCAATGGGTGACGCACACGGCTCTGACAGTGCCCGAAATGCTGCAAGCACACTTCAATTAATATAAAGGTTGGCCCACTGTGTAGTTTGACACCCTGTAGCACATGGTCAGCCATTTATTGGAGTACTACTTTTGCTGATTACTACCCCTAATCCGGCTATACTTTCTTCTGAAGCAAACTCCTTACAGAAGTTGTATCTCTCTGCAGACAGTAGGTTTCTATATCTTACTTCCGAAACTTTAAAGAGATTGTACCATCAGGCTCGGGCTGAAGCACTGGAGGCGGGCTGACCCACCCCCAGTGGGAGGAACGCCCCACCCCTCTTTGACGTGGCTCCATTAGAATCAATGGAGCAATATGATAGAGGGGCGAGGGTTTCCTCCCACTGGGGGTGAGTCATCCCGCCTCCCAGGGCCGTTTCTGCCATGAGGCAGACTGAGCCCTCAGGTGGCAGATTCTTTACTCCACTAGGGGGCGGCACAATCCCTCACTTTCACTTTCACCTGGTCTGCAGGCACATCACCAGGCACCTCTGCCTCCTCCTCCTCTCCGTAGCTCAGTGATGGACAGCCTTGTCACTGGGGGCGGCTGTCTCCTAGCTGGCTGGCTGTCTCTGTCGGAGCAGAGAGAAGGGGAGGGAGTCCCAGCACCACAGTAGAGCTGACTGGAAGCTGTGTGTGCCCTGTCCCCTCCCATACAGCCTCATCTCCTGAGCCCTCCACTGCTGGCCTGGGATGTGACATCTGCTGGAGGAGACAGACACAGGAGGTTAGTGTGTGTGTACAGTATATGTGAGTGTGTATACAGT